>NC_141818.1:42931985-43019485 GCF_982586985.1 Callionymus lyra | reverse complement strand
TAATAACCCTAAAACAATATTATTGGGTTTTGCTTCCAAAAGAAGACTGTTGTGTGTCTAATTTGTCATCTATAAATCCAACATTGTAGTCTTTTTTTGGTCCTACTTCCGATAACCCACAAGTACCTTTAGGTACCCGCGGCCTCACGTCCTTATTGTTTATATAGATGTTGAGGTACAAAGGGCCCTCAAATGGTTCAGTTGAAGATTCGTTCACTCACAAAGATGCTTTTAAAAAGTACTAGGCCTTTGCAGGATGTTAAGGTGTGACGCTACTTAGATGGTACCAGTTTTTGCTCTAGAACCTCCAGAGCAGCACCGACACTCCCTGAGTCTGTTTGTTTCTTCTCCAGCGTCCATTCCTTTCTTTGCGTGTGAACTGAAGGCGGTGAGTCCTTACAGAAGGGGGTTCATGTGTGGAGACGCAAGCATCGCGTACCCTTACCTGCACCGGGAGGCCATACCGGACGAAGTGCTCATCCTGGGCGGGATCGTCATCACAGGCCTGACGGTCAGTGACTGCTGGTCATTTACGTATCACTGTCTAAACTGGTGACGTCACAGATCGCCGTTGGTGAGTGTTACCGCGTCCGCTTCCGAGGCGTCAGCTCCAAGGCCTTCATCGGGAACGTCTACGTGTCCCGTCTCTACAAGGAGCTCGGCTGCTTCCTGTTCGGCTGCTGCGTCGGTCAGTCGCTGACCAACATGGCCAAACTCAGCGTGGGTCGCCTGAGGCCGCACTTCCTGTCGGTGTGCGGCGTCACGTACGCGTCACTCAACTGCACGCCAGGAACGTATGTGGCGACGGTGAGCTGTCGGGAATCGGACCATCGACTGGTGGAGGAGGCCCGGTGAGTCCAGAAGCTTCTCTCGCTGAACCAGGTGTTGCTTCTTGAACTTCTTTCTAAAGATCTTGTTTTTCTTTAGGAAGTCCTTCTTCTCTGGCCACGCCTCCTTTGCAATGTACACGATGCTCTATTTAGCGGTGAGATCTCACTCCCGTCAGAAAACGCACACACTTCACTCTCATTAGCGAGAGAACAGAGACGGCTTTGTTCCGATCTGAGACGAGTGTGACCTCGCCTCGCTGCTCTGATTGTTGTTGTTGTTGTGTGTGTGTGTATGTGTGTGTAGATTGTGGATCATTTAGCTGGTTCTGGGTACTTGTGTAGTTTAGCAGGGCAACTTGGTTCCTCATGAAAACTCCTATTTCCTCCCACTGTGGATCCCTACAAAGACTGTTTTTTATGCGTGTCTCCATATGTGTGTGACACTCTGGTTGATATGTGTGTGTGTGCGTGTGCGTGTGCGTGTGTGTGCCTATGTGTGAATGCGACTGTGTGTCTCATTGCGTCCGTCTCTGTGTCTGGTTGTGTCTATCTGTGTGTGTTCCTGTTTGTTTGAACATTAATGTGATTGTCTGTGTTTTAGTGTTGTGTGTATTTGTGTGTGCATGCACATCTGTTGTGTTCATCTGTCTATTTCTGTGTGAGTTTGTGTATGAGTGCCTGTTTGTTTTTGTGTGTCTCTAGATGTGTTTTTTATTTGTTTGAGTGAGTGCCTATTTGTGTATGTCTGTGTTTTTCTGTTTGTGTTCAAATGTGTGATTGTTTGCCTCTGACTGTTTGTGTAATCAACGTGTTTGTATGCATGTGTGTCCTTGCTTGTCTCTGTGTGTTTGCTTGAACATAATTTTGAGTGTCTGTGTGTTTGAATGCACAAGTGTCCATATCACTGTGTGTATATGTTTGTACATATACACACTCTGTGTGTCTTTGTGTGTCTGCCTGTGCTCATCTGTGAGTGTATATGACTGTGTTTCTTGTATTGATGTGTGTGCGTGTTTGTATTAAACGAATGTGAGCATCCGTGTGGGTGTGTTCATTTGTGTGATTGTGTCAGTCTGTTTGTTTGTGTTCATCTGTGTGTCTATGTCTGTATGCACGTGTGTGTCCGTGCTTGTTTGTGTGTGTTTGTTTGAACATGAATGTCTGTGTGTGTCTGAGTTTTTAGGTGTATATGAATGTGCAGGTATGCCTCTGTGTGATCAGTTTGTGTGTGTGTGTGTCGCCGACTGACAAACTTTCCAGGGTGTCCCCTGCATCCTACTCTAGGCAGCAGTGATAGAACTGACAATAAATGTATCCGTACAATTTGATACTTTTTAGGATTTGAAATAGCTTTGACCCTGAACCTTAGTTGATTTGCCTTAATCCTATAAGATACAGAAATGTAAGGAATAGTATTGTACTAACCTAGTTGATCTAGTGACCCAAAAGTTAAAATGAACGAAACGTTATATGTTTTACATGAAACTAAAGTGTGTGTTTCTGTAGTTCTATCTGCAGGCTCGGCTGACGTGGCGAGGAGCTCGAATGCTTCGGCCTCTGCTTCAGTTCTTCCTGGTTCTGCTGGCGGTCTACACCGGCCTGACACGAATATCAGACTACAGACACCACGCGTCTGACGTGGTGACGGGCTACATACAGGGAGCACTGACCGCCTACTGGGTGGTGAGTTCTAGTGACTCTCTTGTGTTGACTAGCTTTTAAGTGTCGTCACTTTTTACAGGCCTTCCACATCTCGTCCATGTTCAAAAGCGCCCGGTCACACCTCCCGCCTCTTCGGACCCTCGAGCCCCACCACACGATCTGCTGAAGCCGTATCCCTGTGAAAACCAGTGATGGGAAGGATGTGGGGGCATTTCCTGTGAAGTTAAACCACATACCTCGCTTGTAAATATCCTGAACGTGTAAAGCTCAGATCATGTAAATGTCCTTTTTTCACTTTCATGTAGCTGGGTTGTTAACCACTTTGTAGCCATCAAAAATGATGTGTATATATGTGCGTAAATTCATTCTTACACAAACACTGAATGTAACGAGTAACGAGAAAACATTAGTTGTTCTTGAATGTTAAACTGAATGACAATTATAACACAGTAATACACAGTGAATCTACGCGAGTTAAGCTTCTTCTTTGTCACTTTAGCTTCAGTATTTGCCATGAAAACTGTTGGTTTTTTTTCTACTCTGCACGTTCTGTAGACGTATAAAACATGTTCACACAACAGGCATAAATAATGCAAGAGTAATTAAAACTAAACCATCTAATGTGTCATCGGGGTAAAAATCTATCTTCAGATTTATGAATGAAATTCTTTTGAACAAAATATTCCCAAAATCATCTTATTGGCATTTTGGTCTGGACCATCTTCTACTGATTATCCTGGGCTTGACTTTTGGGGATAGTAGCGAGAGCAAAGAGGCCAAGACCCCATAAACCTAATTAGCTCTTCCATGTGAACACCAAGTTGACTTCGCCTGGTTTGTGTTGTGTTCCCACCAGCACGATGCGTCGAAGCAAACACTATTTTAAGAACCTTCTCCGCTCTGGTTCCAAGTGAGCTGAGCCAAGGTGACGTTGACTAACTGCCAGCCACAGATGGACCAGAGAGGTACATCACTTAAGGCTTATAAGGGCAACTCCTAACACAAGAGACAATCCCGCCATAAAAAAAACCCCAAAACTTAAAAGGTGTACAGTATGTCGGCCTGGAAAGTTGTTATGTGGTCCCTGGGCAAAGTCCTTTTTGTATCTGTTGGCCGGTTAAACATATCGCGCTGGAGTCGGACGGATCACCCCTTAATGAAATGTTGTGGCAGGAGGTCGCAAAGTTACACACGTCCTTGGGTCGTGTACAAAATAAAGTGAGCACTGTTTTGCAGCACTATGTTATGAAGGCCCCGCCAACCAGCAATAATCGAGTAGGACTGAGATGGTTTCTCTTACCAAGAGGCATCCATTGGTGGCCAACCCTGGAAAGGAAAACTATTTTGGCCGCATGTACCGTCGATCTTGTTCTTTGGGTCACTGTCAAAAGTTTTTGGCCACAGGTGAGATCCACACCATCAACAGGTGAATTCAGAGCTTTGCCTTTTAGCTCTCTGGCGCTGTCAAGATCCATCCATCTGATTAACACTTGACGACCCCAACATACTACCAGCCTGGACAGAACATAGATTAACTGATACTTGATACTGATACCCCAGTTGCGGATCTTCCCAGAGCTATCTTGAGGGGTCTACCCGAGGGAGCCAACGTTAGACTGTTCTTTTTTTAGGCAGTGTATTCGATGAATTGTGTCACTGCTAGTGTAGAAAATGACCTGTTTAAATAGAACCCAGTATTTTCGGTTCATTCACACACCTAAAAACACACAGAGAAACTTTTATTCCACATGTTAACTGTAACTTCAATAGCAATACAAGACAATCAGAACACTTGGGGTTGATATGTACAAGGGTCTCAGAGGGACGCAGAAAAGTTCTGAGGTTTCACATGATCGGTTTTGGAAGTCAAAAGTTAAGATGCCGGGGCAAAGCCCTTAGCAACAAGTTCCATCACCAACAGTTCATGGTGAGTGCGGACAGCAGACATTTTGGTCTTGGTGTGTATCAGGAGAAGATCCAAGAATCTAAAATCAGGAGGAAGGGGGTAAAGTCTCAAAGCCCCCATGAGTTTGATAAAACTTTTCACTGTGATACATTAATAATACAAGAATGATGTATATACACTATCTTTCAGACACACACACTCATGCTCATCAAGCTTTTCCCAGACACACTCACACACCTTTGCACTTTCCTCCTATGGTTTGCAGCCTCGCTAAGCCACTAGAAAGTCATGCACATGTTCTTGGAGAGGATTTTTTTTTTTGGCAACACACAAGTGTTTCTTTGACACACTGTTTGCTTGCTACGAAGAGGCCGATGGACTGACAGAAACTAAGGGGATGGGCTTAGAAGGAAGAGCTCAGGGGAAGCAGGAGAACACAGCAGGGACCAGGAAGAGAAAAGAGACAAGGAGGAGCCCAGATCGGATCATCAAGAAGTAACAAAACATGAGAAGGGGATCGTCTCGTGGTGATCAGGAGATAGAGTCCAGGAGGAGCGCTCCATTGTTATGTCTGGATTATTTTCTTGTTAAAAACACCACACTTCCATCACCGTTTGTAACACCATCGTCTTCTCCTCCTGCCTGGTGTCTATACCCCAATCACCACCGCCCTAGTCACAGGCTGGTCACCCGCTGCATCTGTCCGTCGTCGCCATCAGAGGTAGGTTCTGGCGTGTAGGCTGTGTCTCCGTTTGAGGCCATTTGCGGCGGCTGATAGAAGGTCTGCAGATGATTCGGCCGCGGGCCAAGGGGAGGGCGTCCCAGACTGTACGGAAGTTCCAAAGTGGGCTGCTGTGGCAGACCAGTCGGGCTGATGCCATCTTGACCATCAGGGCTGCTGTCTGGGTAAGATAGTGTTGGGGGCGAGTTGCGGGTGTAGAACCGAGGAGGCGAGCTGCTGCGGCTGTACACTTGAGGGGAATGACGGGAGTACATGTTGTTCGGGGGAGAGTTTGTATCACGGGGAGCAAAGACATTCATCGGGGGAGAGCTTCGGGGGAAAATACTGAGAGGTGGAGAGTGACAGTCTCCAGGATAAAGGGGTGAGGGGTTCGAATCTCTGGTGTAGATCGGTGAGGTCTCATGGTCGAGGTCAAGGTCAGGGGTCAGAGGAAGAGTAAAGCCGTCAGAATCCTCTCGTTCCACATGAAACGGCAAAGATCCTCTTTCTTTCCCTCTATTCCTCCCGTCATGACCAGTCTCACTGCTCTCAAACAGGAAGGACTCTTCCCTGTCAAGATCCCTCCCGCCTCGCCAGACATCCAGCGCTCGATCTTTCTGCTTCTCATTTTCACGCTCTATTCCTGATCTCCAATCGTCCCGCTCCTTCAAATACAAGTGTTCCTCCTTTTGTCTTCCAGATCCAGCCCTCCAGCCATCCACACCGAAATCATTTTTTTGGGTAATAAAAGTCTCTTGCTGCTCTGCCTCTGTCCCTCCTCGCCACACATCCAGCCTCCCATCTCTTTTCTCCAGCAGCATAGGTTCATCCCTTATTCTTTCCATCCCCCCCCTCCAATCATCAGTCTCCCCGTTTCTCTTTTGGGAGGTGAAAGACTCTTCTCGCCTCCCGTCGGCAGCTGTCCTCCAATCATCCATCATCCCATCCCTTTTTAGAAGGTAGGTCTCGTCCTTTTCCCTGTCATGGCCTCCTCTCCACGTGTCCACTGCAGCGTCCCTCTGCTTCATCAACAGCGGCTCCTCCAGGGCTTTGTAAAGTGGCTCGGCCTCTTGGGGTGGCGGAGGAGGAGGAGGAGGGAGAGGTCGGTCTCGGTAACGATCTCGATCTCTTTCACGGTCTCTGTCTGTCCCGAGGCTCGACTCTGCTGTGCTGCGGTGGCGGGACAGAGTTCCTGGGGTGCGGCTGAGTGTTGAGTAAGGACGTGCCTGAACATCCGGGGGTCTCGATTGCTGTCTCTCCAGCAGCCCGCGACGACCAAGTGTGCCTTGTAACTGCAACCTGTCGGCCTCTCTGAGAAGGTCACGGGAGTCCGAGTCGCCAGGAACACGTGAGTGTGACCAACCGTCCTGTAGCTGTGGTGTTGTGGCGTGATCTTGGGTATGGGCTATGGAATGTGTTTCGGTATCTGTGTGGTGCCTCATATGTGCCCATTGCTCCTGTGGGGTGGGCCGTGTGGTAGGCTGCATTGTGGCGGCCCAGACCTCTTGTGATGGATGGCCTTGTCGAGTCAGGGTGGCAGTGTGTGTGAGAGCTGCTCTGTCAGAATGGTGAGGCCTTGCCAGGCTTCCGTAGCGCTCTGGAGGAACTGGCATTTCAACCGAGGGCCTCAGGTTACTCTGCACCAGCTCTGAGATGATCATCTTCTCTAGCGCAGCAGCGTCACTGAGGTTACGACGCATTCCAGTTCCACTACTCAAATCTGAGGCGCTGTGAGGGGTGAGGAGACCGGGCGAGATATCATCTCCTCCCATCCCAACACCTCCCTCTCTCAGAAGATCCGTGCTGCCCACCACACCAGCCCGCGACCCTGGCGTGGACCCCAGACCGTGAAGTGTGAAGGTGTTTGGGGTGTAGCCTCCATTGAGACAAACACTGTCCAAGCCACAGGATTCCTGGCTTTGGGAAACTCCAACTTCTGAGGGAAGAAGAGAATGATTTCAAATAAAACATTGAGACAAACTCTCCTGACCGACATTTACATGAATGAAGATATGAATGAGTTTGGTGCTTTTGTGGGCTCTGGAAGATGTTTAATGTATACTCAAGTCATATTAACTATATATCTGTGGACTTTGGATGTCAAGATCCCCTTCATGGTTGGCAAACATAGGAATCGTGGACACAGCAGATACAATGACATTAGGAATGGACATGCCCACATGACCCCCTACCAGAGGCGAAGGTTTTTAAACGAAACCTTTAGGATCGATTGGTAATTGTGTCGCTGGGAAGCGATTTGTTTTCTGTGGTGTGCTTTAATTCAACTGGATTTATGAAGGCTCTCGCTGCTGCTCAACAAAAACACAATACTTGACTTCATATCCATCAAGTGGGTTGGAAGCTAAACCCAAGTATTCCCTTTTCCCTGCTAAAACACTGAGGTTTTTGAGGCCACTCAACGTGTGCTCGGATTTGTCTTTGATGTCCATGACATTTCTATTTTGAGTTTATTACAAATGTCTCCCCGCTTTATCCCTGAGGAGACCCCAGCCACCCTGTGGTGGATGAAACTAATATTGGTATCTGATTTTCTAGTCACTGCCTTAAGTTCGTGACCATAGGTTCGAAGATTGACCAGTAAGTTGAGGACACTGGAATGCTGTGACCGTGGCTGGTGGTTGGAACCACCAAGAGACAGAGGTCTGGGCCGTCTCAGTACTTTTCTAGTTATACCTATCATTGGAATATTCAGGTGACGGTTATTTTTCTATTAGAGTCCGGGACGGAGTAAAGTTAAATGATGAATAAGTGGAGTGATTAGATGTGAATGTGGATTAGTTAGACATTCTGGCAACCACTGTATGAAAGATGTAAATGTGTAAGCCTGGTTGACAATGTTTGTTTGAGATTATGGTCTGTAGGGAACCCAGCTGAACATGGTTTGAGTGAGCGCAGTGAGGAAGAGCTCGTACTCTGCTTGTTTCTGAAGGTTCCGACTGGTCCATGTGAAGACAGAGAGACAGAGAGGGAAAAGTACAACAAAAAAAACATTTAAAAAGACAAAAAACTCAAGTCTTAAGAAACTCAACATATCACACACAGTGGATCTTAACACAATCAACAGATAAAGAAAATCTACAAAAGACAAAAACATTTTAACGAAACGGAATAAAAATGCAGTTTGTTCACAATGCTTTTGGGAACATCTACCCCTCCTTTTTAAATGTTCAAGAAGATTAGCACATGGTTTACACATAGAAATCCTTCTAATCATTGTGGTTAAACAATCAGAGAATCCTCCATGAACGATGGGTGACCTACCTGAAGCAGTGAAGGGCTGACTGTACCCTTGAGCAAGCATGGTGTCGTAAGGAGACGCTCCTGCATGCGTTTGCAACACTGGATTGGTGAGGAAGTGATTCCCCAGAGCAGCTGTGGGGGTGAAAGACTTGGGTTTGAAACCTTGTCACACATTAAAATGACATTAAGTAATTGTGACCTCGGTTGAGAGTCGGAGTGTTATTGACGTCAGCAGCGATGAAGGAAGACTCGGTTTGTCTCCGGACCGTGTCGTTCCACATCCTCCGGATTCGACTCTGAACCACATAATTTGCTGAAAGTTAGCCGAGAGAACTGAGGGAAGCGAGAGATCCAGAGTCTAGAAGAGAACCTGTCTGTTGGCCGTTGCTCTGCGGTTCTGGCTGCTGGTGTAGCGGCTGTTGGAGCGAAGAGCGGCGCCTTTCACGGAGTCCGGAGAGCTGGTGGTGGAGGAGGCGCAGCACTGGGAGAGACGCAGGCACCGACCGTAGTCCTTCTGACCCTGCAGGCCGGAGAACCGACATCGTTCATCTCTGATAACAACCAGCAAGGCATCTTAAAGGGGCCGACCTTTCGGGCGAGGGTGCAGTGCAGGATGGTGATGAGCAGAGCCTGCGCCGTGTTCAGGGAGGCGAAGAGGTAAGCCAGGAGGAGCGACGGCGCCGCCAGGAACATCAGGCCAGACGACCAGTTGACGCTCTGCAGGAACAGCAGCGTCAGGGAACCCACCGCCCACGCCCTGGCAACAGAGTGAGGAGACTCAACGAGCAGAACTTTCCACAGATTGATACAATTTCAGCGAAAATGGACGAAATTAGTACACAAATAATTTATTGTTATTTACAAGAAAACGTAATTTTTTATAATTACTCCATATCCTTCATCATGTACCTAAATTGCCACAAAATTACGAGGAATTTAAATATTTGATTAAAATAAAATATTTTTAGTGTCAGTTTAGATCAGTCATTTTGAAGGACAATAAATGAATCAATGTAGAACAAGTAAAAATATAAATGTCGAAATAAATAAACAAAGCTCTGTTTTTATTTTAGTCGTTGTTGTGACATTAATGTGCATTTATACATTTATTTACTCATATCTTTAAACGTTTTGGTTAATGAACATATAAGGAATGTTTGAAATGTTGAAATTACTTAAAACTACCAAAATGAATAATAAGTGAAATATAAAAATACGTGAATAAATAAGTGTATATAAAAATATAAACCACAAATAATACATTTTATAAAGTGTGGCAGGAGACCACGGGGCAGACCTGTAAATTCATGTGTGGTATTTTATTCAAGCTAGAGATGGATTAGAAGCATTACAGGCGAAGCAAACTAGATCTAAAATAGGCTTTTGTTCAGGCAAAAGTAAACATTTTTTAAACTCATGTCAAGTGCAGTTAAGGTAATGAAGAAGAAAAAGATAACAACCGAATAAAGGAGATGAAATCAGTGGACGGGCCTGACAACCATCTTAGCGGCAATTAATCAAACCGACGGTGATTTGTTTCTGTTCCAGATAAGTTCCTGGTGTCAACGAGGCTCACATAAATTAGCATTGATGCCGGTAAAATAGAAATACAGTTAGCATTTAGCTTCATTAGCATGTATTTTATTTTACCATACATCTTATCATGCAGGTAGTTTGCATTACTTTCTAACGTTTATTAACATGAAGCTAACATGAGCGTGTAGCATACTTTAGCACGTAGTTTGCATTACTTTCTAGCGTTTATTAACATGAAGCTTACATGAGCATGTAGTATACTTTAGCAGCTAGTTTGCATTACTTTCTAACGTTCATTAACATGTAGCTTAAATGAGCGTGTAGCATACATTAGCAGCTAGTTTGCATTACTTTCTAACGTTCATTAACATGTAGCTTACATGAGCGTGTAGCATACATTAGCAGCTAGTTTGCATTACTTTCTAACGTTCATTAACATGTAGCTTACATGAGCGTGTAGCATACTTTAGCACGTAGTTTGCATTACTTTCTAGCGTTCATTAACATGTAGCTTACATGAGCATGTAGCATACTATAGCACGTAGTTTGTATTACATTCTAAAGTTCATTAACATTAAGCTAACATGAGCATGTAGCATACTTTAGCACGTAGTTTGTATTACTTTCTAGCGTTCATTAAAATTAAGCTTACATGAGCGTGTAGCATACTATAGCAGCTAGTTTGCATTACTTTCTAGCGTTCATTTACATAAAGCTAACATGAGCGTGTAGCATACTTTAGCATGTAGTTTGCATTACTTTCTAGCGTTCATTAACATGAAGCTTATATGCGTGTGTAGCATACTTTAGCACGTAGTTAAAATTACTTTCTAGCGTTCATTAACATGAAGCTTACATGAGCATGTAGCATACTTTAGCAAGTAGTTTGCTTTACTTTCTAGCATTCATTAACATGAAGCTCACATGAGCGTGTAGCATACTATAGCAGCTAGTTTGCATTACTTTCTAGCGTTTATTTAGATGATGCTAACATGAGCGTGTAGCATACTTTAGCATGTAGTTTGCATTACTTTCTAGCATTTATTAACATGAAGCTTACATGAGCGTTTAGCATATTTTAGCAGCTAGTTTGCATTACTTTCTAGCTTTCACTAGCATAAAGCTAACATGAGCGTGTAGCATACTTTAGCAGGTAGTTTGTATTACTTTCTAGCGTTCATTAAAATGAAGCTTACATGAGCGTGTAGCATACATTAGCAGCTAGTTTGCATTACTTTCTAATGTTCATTAACATGTAGCTTACATCAGCATGTAGCATACTTTAGCACATAGTTTGCATTACTTTCTAGCGTTCATTAACATGTAGCTTACATGAGCATGTAGCATACTATAGCACATAGTTTGTATTACATTCTAAAGTTCATTAACATTAAGCTAACATGAGCATATAGCATACTTTAGCACGTAGTTTGTATTACTTTCTAGCGTTCATTAAAATGAAGCTTACATGAGCGTGTAGCATACTATAGCAGCTAGTTTGCATTACTTTCTAGCGTTCATTTACATAAAGCTAACATGAGCGTGTAGCATACTTTAGCATGTAGTTTGCATTACTTTCTAGTGTTCATTAACATGAAGCTTATATGCGTGTGTAGCATACTTTAGCACGTAATTAAAATTACTTTCTAGCGTTCATTAACATGAAGCTTACATGAGCATGTAGCATACTTTAGCAAGTAGTTTGCTTTACTTTCTAGCATTCATTAACATGAAGCTCACATGAGCGTGTAGCATACTATAGCAGCTAGTTTGCATTACTTTCTAGCGTTTATTTAGATGATGCTAACATGAGCGTGTAGCATACTTTAGCATGTAGTTTGCATTACTTTCTAGCATTTATTAACATGAAGCTTACATGAGCGTTTAGCATATTTTAGCAGCTAGTTTGCATTACTTTCTAGCTTTCACTAGCATAAAGCTAACATGAGCGTGTAGCATACTTTAGCAGGTAGTTTGTATTACTTTCTAGCATTCATTAAAATGAAGCTTACAGAAACATGTAGCTTTTATTACCATTCAGCTAACATTAGCATGTAGCTTACATTAGCCTGCAGCTTATATCAATTTGTATTTACATGTATCTGGTATTAGCATGTAGCTCAGATAAGCACGTGTTTTATGTTAGCATGTAGCTTACATTTGAAAGTAGTTAAAACACATACCTCAGGTTGTCATGGCGACTGGAGTCTGGTTTGAGGGCGGCGGTGCTGTGCATCTTGTGTAAAGTCATCACCAGAATCACCAAGTTCAACTGGAAAGAGAGGAAATTGTCTTTTTTGTCTCTCCTTCGTTCATGATTTGAGACTATTTTCAACAAAGTGTTACCGTGATGATGACGGATGCCGGACCCAGGAAGCTCCAGATGAAGTAGTTGTCAGCACGAAGCCAACATCTGCCAAAGATTCAAGATGTGTTCACTTGATGTAACAACTCTGCCAGCATTTAATGATGATTCTCACAGTCCTTATCTACCTTTTCTTTTACCTTAAATAAAGGATCAACCGATGCTTTCAATTGATTAAGATCTTTAATCAAGATTAACTGCACGACATCTCATAGTTAACTAGAGATTAATAACAATTTTTGCAATTGTTTTAAATTTAAATGAAAGTGAGATCTGAGATAAACACAGAAGAAAACATACATACAAACATAAGGTTTGCAACGTAGTCATAAACACTTTCCATGCTTCAATATGTTTGCTTACACCCTCTCAGTGAACTCATCACTGGGGCTATATGTGTTGAACAAACCTCTAGGGTCACCATGAACGTGTGCTCTTGTTTTCGTGCATTAGTGTGTGTATTATAATTACTATGAGGGTTCATTAGATATAGGGTTAGCATTTAGCTTTCTTAGCACGTATTTAACATTAGCATGTAGGTTATAGTAGCATGTAGCTTGCTTTACCATACAGCTTATATTAGCATGTAACTTACTTAAGCATCAAGCTTACATGAACGTGTAGCATACTTTAGCATGCAGTTTGTGTTACTTTGAAGCGTCCATTAACATTAAGCTTACTAAAACATGTAGCTTACATTACCATTTAGCTAACATTAGCATGTAGCATGTATTAGCATGTATCTCATATTAGGGTGTAGTTTGAATTTGTATGTACCTTAGGTCAGAATGTATTTGACATTAGCATTTAGCTTACATAAGTGTGTAGGTTACATTAGCATTTAAATTACTTTAGCATACTGCTTATATTAGCATGTAAGTTACTTTAGCATCAAGCTTACATGAGGGTGTAGCACGTAGTTTGCATTACTACGTAGCTTTCATTAACATGTAGCTTACATAAGTGTGCAGCTTACTTTACTGCGTAGCTAGCATAATCGTGTAGCTTACATTAGGGTGCAGCTTATGTAAGCATGTAGCTTGTATTACCATGAAGCAGTTTTCTAGGCTAACTTTAGCTGATACAATAAAGGGTTAAAGTGCAAACCACGACTCCAACAATTTTATTTATAAAGTGCTGGACATACGCCATTTCGGAGCCGTAGCCTCTGAAGTCGATGGCGGCGGACACGGCCACCACCAGCCCCGGGATGGAGTATCCGCACAGGTAGAAGTATTTCCTCCTGGAGTTGCGTCCCTCGAACACCTCCCGCTGCAGCAGGTAAAGCTCCACACCCTCCAGACACAACCAGGAAAAGACGGACAGCAGGGAGAAGTGAAGCAGGCCGGCTACGATGGAGCAAACCACCTGTGAAGAGAGAAAAACATCATTTTTTTAGATAAATACTTTTAAAGTAGGCTACACGCTCATATAAGCTATATGCTAATGCAAGTTACGCAGTGATGCAAGCTACAAGGTTAAGTAAGTTGCACATTAATCTAAGCTACATGCTAATGCAACATACATGCTAAAGTAAGCAGCGCATAAATATGAGCTACATACTCATGTAAGCTTAATGCTAATACACGCTACATGCTAATGCAACCTACATGGTAAAGTTATCAGCACATAAATACGAGCTACATTCTCATGCAACCTATATGGTATTGCACTCTACATGCTAAAGTAAGCAGCGCATAAATACGAGCTACATACTCATGCAAACTATATGCTAATGATTGCTACATGCTAATAAAACCTACATGCTAAAGTTAGCAGCGCATAAACACAAGCTACATACTCATGCAAACTATATGCTAATGCAATCCACATGCTAAAGCTAGTAGCGCATAAATGTAAGCTACATACTCATGCAACCTATATGCTAATGCACGCTACATGCTAAAGTTAGCAGCACATAAATCAGGCCACATACTCATGTAAGCTATATGCTAAGGCACGCTACATGCTAATGCAACCTACATGCTAACGTATGCAGCGCATAAATACAAGCTACATACTCATGCAACCTATATGCTAATGCACGCTACATGCTAAAGTTAGTAGCGCATAAATCAGGCCACATACTCATGTAAGCTATATGCTAAGGCACGCTACATGCTAATGCAACCTACATGCTAACGTATGCAGCGCATAAATACGCGCTACATACTTGTGTAAACTATATGATAAAGCACGCTACATGCTAATGCAACCTACATGCTAAAGTAAGCAGTGCATAAATACGAGCTACAAGCCAAAGTTAGCAGAACATTAAACTGAGCATCAAAATCTTGTAAGATATACTACATTGGAATGCACGCTACACTCTAATGCACGATACACACTAATTTAAGCTACATGCTAATTTTACATTAATATTAGTCAAAGAAAAATAGAGCACACCATTTATTTCATGTAACTTCATGTACCTACATATATATAAGTAAGTAAGTAATATTTATTTGTAAATCGCTTTTCCAGACCAGGGTCACAAAGCCCTTAAACAATCAAAACAATATTCAATAAAGTATATACTTTAAAGGGCAAGATAAAACTGATAACATAACAGGATATATATATATATATATAATAAATATTATCAGCGTGAATATGTCAACTCGCTTAATACATATCACATTTTGTAAATAATATAATACAATTACACTGAGGATGCATTTATTTTAATCACATTTTTCAACATTAAAATACTCAGTTTACTATTAGAAAATATTAAACAGCAAATGTTTTGTTAAAGAGTGAATTAAAGGAAAAAATTATCAACCAAAGGCATAAAGCATATTGAATTGTTTTTAAACATTAAGTTATCATTATTTCAATTATTTCTATATTAAAAGTAAGTAAGTAAGTAATACATTTATATTTATACAGCGCTTTTCCAGACCAGGGTGACAAAGCTACAAAATTGAAATAAACATTTAAAAAATATATTTATATTTTTATACATAAAGTTTGATATTTCGATTCCAATAATTAAAAAATAAACGTTTCCAAATTCTATATTTTTTTAATTCGTTGACAAAATAGTTTAGTTGTTAAAAATAATAATGAAATCTTTGAAAAGAAAGATGGAAAGTTAAATGTAATATCGTGTCCTCACCGTGTACTGAGTCTTCTTGGCTCCAACCAGGAAGAGCAGCTCCGTGAGGATCACGTTCGCCCACAGGTTGCAGTGGATGGTGCTGTGGTCCGTGTGCCAGGGCGCCCCCTGGCAGCACAGCGTGGTAAGACACGTGGCCAAACACAGCAGCGCCACAGAGATGCCGACCCAGGATATGACGTAGACGAGCAGCTCCTCAACCCCAGCCCCGGACTGTGCAAGAGAGAAAGAGAGAAACGTGTTTTTTATATATATATTTATATTCAAGTATTATTAACTCGTCAAAATCTGCTGTTTGGCACATTTACAATTTTGATTTAATAGAAGTTTATCCATCAGCATATTGAATAGTTTTAATGTTAAATATATATATATATATATATATATATATATATATATATATATATATATATATATATAAAGGTAACTACATTATATTTTAATTTTATTTGTTCAGGCTTTTCCTTGATTTTCTGGAACTCCTGTGTTTGTCTCAGTTTTATCTCGTCCTTTTAAGTATATATTTTATTGAGTATTGTTTTGTTTGTTTAAGCGCTTTGTGACCCTGGTCTGGAAAAGCGCTCTACAAAGATTACTTACTTACTTATATAAAGGTTGAATGAGTTTTTATTGAATAATTATTGCAATAATTTCTATATTAAAATGTGAATAGAACAGCATCTTTGAAGTCAATCATTTCTATATAAGTTGAATTAGATTTTATTTAATACTTTAATTCAATCATTTATATAGTAAAAGGTTGACTTTAGATGTTGTTGGGTTTGTTTTTGTTTTTTATAAATAATTAAACTAAGATGAATATTTATTTTTGAAACTATTTTTTAAATAATTTGTTAACACATAGAGTTTAATATTCTTATTCAAAAAAATTCTAAAATACATTTTCTAAATTCAATATATTTTATTCATAGACTTTTAAATTCATTGAATTTTATTTTATTATCATTCAATATATTTAAAAGGCAAATTATTTTAAAAAAAATTGTTTATTTAGAACATTTTTGAATAGAATCATTTCAAATTCAAATTTTGAATATACAAATAATTGAATTTATTTAAAAAAAAAAATCATCCTCAAATAAGAACTAATTGAATTCAATAATTTAAAAAAAGTTAAAAGTAAAAAACACTTAAAAAGCAACAACATTTTAATAAACAAATTCAAAGTTTCATTGTTGAAAATGCTCAAAATATTCCAAAATATTAACTGACATACAGAATTAGTTTTAAGTTCCTGCGCGAGTCATAAAAGATTCAAAGACTCAAAAGTAGCGACTGTGAGAAACACTTACAGCTGGTTGTTCGTACGTCATGAGGACGGCGTAGCTGGACAGATGGTTGCAGGCGCAGGTCGTGTGTGTGTTGTTGGTGTCTAAGAGACGACACCCCTGCGTGGACCACCTGCCGCCCCCGGACACCTTTGAGGAGTTCCAGAAGGAGCAGTTGGGTCCAAAATGGTTGTCCAGCTGTGACGAGAGAGAGGCGGGTCATGTCCCGGCAGGCCTTGACAGAAGCTCCACTTCCAAACCTGCAGGTGTCTGAGCGTGAAGACCACCGGCTCGGACAGGTAGACCCTTTTGGAGCCTCTGTGCACGGACGCCGAGATGACGTGCGAGTTGACCGCGAGGCTCCGCCGCCGGGCGTCCGAACCCGGGGAGACGCTGAGCCGCAGGGGGGAGTTCTGGGTGCTCAGGAAGGAGCCCAGGTTCTTGTAAAGTGAAAGCACCAACTTCACTTGTCCTGCAGAGGAAGCACAAAGAATGTTTCTTCAATGATGGACTTTTAGCTCGTCATATTAATAACATTATTTTATCTCACAGCTAACATTACTACATCCCAAAGTAAGCTATTCCTGGTAAAACAAGCTACACGTTAATGTAAGATTCCTGGAAAAAAAGCTACAAGCTAATGTAGGATACCCGGTAAAACAAGCTACATGCTAATGTAGGATTCCTGGTAAAAACAAGCTACATGCTAATGCAGTATTCCTGGTAAAACAAGCTACATGCGAATGTAGTATTCCTTGTAAAGCAAGCTACACGTTAATGTAAGATTCCTGGAAAAAAAGCTACAAGCTAATGTAGGATACCCGGTAAAACAAGCTACATGCTAATGTAGGATTCCTGGTAAAAACAAGCTACATGCTAATGCAGTATTCCTGGTAAAACAAGCTACATGCGAATGTAGTATTCCTTGTAAAACAAGCTACATGCTAATGTAGTATACCTAGTAAAACAAGCTACAAGCTAATTTAAGATTCCTGGAAAAACAAGCTACAAGCTAATGTAGGATACCTGGTAAAACAAACTACATGCTAACGTAGGGTAAAGGCTTAATATAAGATAGATAGTAATACAAGCTACATGGTAAAGTTAGCTTTACCCTAATGTAAGCTACATACTAACACATTGTACATTGTATTGTAGGCTACATGATAATACAATCTACATGTTAATGTACACTAAATGGCAATGAAAGCTACCTACTGATGTAAGATACATGCTAACGTAAGCTACATGCTAATGTAAGCTGAACATTGTTATAGGCTACACAGTAATGTAAGCTAAATGCTAATGTAAGCTTACATGTAAACACAAGCTAGATGATATTGTAAGCGACACACTAATAGCAGCTACATGTCAATGTATAATTAATGCTAATGTAGGTTGAATGGTAATTTAGGCTACTCCCAAATAAAAGCTACATCCCTATGTTAGCTACCCAGTAATACAAGCTACATTCTAATGCTGACTCTCTCTAATGCAAGCTACAAGCTAATGTGAGCTACACAATAATGCAAGACACATGCTAACGCAAGCTACATGGTAAGGTAGACTGGACGCAAACAGAATGTACATGCTACTGTGAGCTATACATAAATGCAAGCTACATGCTAATATAAGACACATGCTAATGTAAGCTATGTTGCCCAAACCCCTGGAAAGTCTCATAATTGAAAAAGTTAAACCACTGATCATGGAAATGTTAAAAATATGCAGTAAAAACACTCAACGATTTCACGACGACACCAGTTTCGAGGTTGACAACACACTTCGTCTCAAACGCACACTTGAAAGACAAAGTTGGTCTCTGACCGTTGTTGCTGTACTGCTGCAGAGCCACGGCTGAGATCTGAAGGATGCTGTCGCTGTCGTAGGAGTGAGGGAACTTGATATCTTGTATGTCTGCCTCCGTGTTCAGCACGTAGACCTCCACATCTGCAACCACAAACAGGAAACAGTGACTCAGGAGTTCACGTGGAGTCGGCGGGAGAAAGGAAATACAACGTACCGACGTTGGGCGCTCTGTCGCTGAAGCGACCCTCGTACAGATTGTTGGCCAATAGGAAAGCTCCTTTTTCCACAGCATCTAACAGCAGAGATGCGGCGCGTGACTGGTCGACGCTGCTCATGTCCGCCCACGACTCCAACGCCTCTGGACCCAGGAGGTTATCAACCGTCTGAACCACAGCCTGGAGGAGAAAATGAGGGTCACATGACCAGATTCGCCAACATCCAGGAATGTTGTATAAACCGTTAGATCTGAAAGAGCCACCGACCTGAACGTAAGCTCTGCAGGTGCGTTCTCGCTTCTGCAGCTGCGGAACAAAATAAAAATAAATAGTTTCAGTCTCTGACATTTCATTTCTCCTCCCCTGAAGGTCAGGGTCTGCGCTACAACTACCCACCTTGTTGTAATTGCGGGGCGCGGCCTCTTTATTGACCGGTCTGAGGGCCTGGAGCTGAGAGTCCAGGATGTCCAGGAGCTGCTCAATCAGCGTAACGGACATGCTGACGTCACCGGCGTAGATCCGCCCACGAGTCAGGTTGACCAGTTCCCCGGCGATGTTCGCCGCATTCTCCCCGCTCTTTATCTGTTAGTCGAGGAGGAGGCGTTTCATAAGGTCAACTGTTTGGACATTTGACATGGGCGTGTTTTGCGCGCCTCACTGTCTGTGCGGGACTAACCTTCTGGGCGATCTGGCTGACCCAGGGAGAAGTGCAGTTGGAAAGGTCAGGCCCTCTAGAGCTCCAGCCCACTGGAGACAACACGCACTGGTAGGAGGCGATACCTGGGCAGAGAGAGTGAGCAGGGACTTCAAACAGAGAGAGAGTCCGATTCCACGGATTCCTGTTCAAACACCGACACACAAGCCTGATTGTTAGACTCAAACTTAATCGCACGAGGTCCCAACAAAAGACGCTTTCCGACTCCACATCTCCAGCCCTACTCCACTGGACTTGATGGGTAGGCTGGTCAATAATAGCGGTGCCGGGTAACCGGTCTAACGCAATTTTGTATGCAACAAAAAGACGAAAAATAACAAAACCTCCTGTTACACCTTTTTATCACAGGTTGTTCCGTGGATGCGTTCATCGGCCAGAAGACATAAAAAGAGTCTGGACCTATTCCATGGACCGAGGAACTACTTTTTGAACGGACATACCGTATTCCTTCTTGCAATGATTGTCCGGCAGTCGCTCGACGACACCTTTTAAGCGGCTCGACACTAAAAACTAGTGTCTGTACTTAAACTAGCATCTGCTTCAACATACTGTGCCGGTGGAAACGCAACGCAAACCAAGAGTCGAGTCGAGTGTGTTTAAGACGAGCCGTGGGAAAAGGGCCAAAACATTTTTTTTGACCTCTTATTTAACTGTTAACATCAATATTCCCTGTTCCTTCTCTTAAACACCGGCATGAGTTTGAAACACAAATACCTTGAAGGAGATTGATTAATGACTCTCACTTTGTTTGTTTTTGTGAACTCCAGTTAAGTTAAAAGTGTTGGTGAAAATGGTTGCCTAGCGACTGGAGGGAAAAGGGGCGGGGCAGTTGTGTCTGACCAGGAGCAGGTGAGACACTCACGGCATGATGATCAGAAGAACAGCTTCATGCCACAGATGTCAGACAACAGTGGAAGAAATGTTTTCCTAACAGGTCTCTTTGTTTGAGCGCAAACCTCACAAAACGAACAAACAGCAACGCAACATAACTTCACAATGGTAAACATGCTAGAAGCAGAAGTAGCTGGAAGGCAACAGGGAGAATAACAGAGATAATTCTCTCGTATCATCACATCCCTGCGCGTTAATCTGCTTATTCTGCACAGCAGCATGTCCTCAGTTCCAGAGCGGCAGCTGCACAGCGTGAGCCGCTGAGCCACACAAGCGCCTCTTTGGTCTGGGCTCTAATATTTGATATCCAGTTCAGAGAGAGGTCAGCTGCCTCTGTTACAGGCTACAGGATCTAAATTCACTTACCAAGGGAGCCCTTGGGGCAGGGCCTCTCCACCGTCTCTCCTTTCAGGGTGGGTGGCCACTGCACCCCCCGTGTCACCCGTCCTTCACACCCACCCACTTGACCGGGTCCACCAGGTGCCAGGGGAACACGGAGGGGAGGGCGAGGGGTCAGCGGCACCATCGCCGTTATTGGCCTCTGGTCGAAAGGTCCTCGGTTGATGACTCCAATCGGGTGAGAGGCTGATGGGCGTACAGGGGTCAACGCCACGGTGGCAGTGTAGGAGCGAACCGTGGTCATCAGCGAGGAGAGGGGACCTGCAATGACAAACAGCAAAGTGTTTAAGGTTGTGACTAGTTATTGGACAATACAGAACTTGGAGTGTCCCCCTTGTGATATGTATGGTTGAGACCATGACCCAGACACCCAGGGAAGACCATCTGAAGGGTGGGAGGCAGGGAAGACCAACCTTTGGTGGGAGGCGGTGGTGTGAACTGCAGAGGGTATCTCAGGACGTAGTAGTTATTCCACACGTACAGCTGGTTGTCTCGGGGGTTGTAGTCAATGGAGGAGATGTACTGGTACGGGTTGGGGAACGGTATCTGCACAGGGAGCTCCTGTCCACGACTGGTGTCATAGGCGTAGACAACCATGTCGCTTCCAACTCGACCTTCGGCTTGACCTTCGTCATCCTGGAACACGGATCGCACGGCGTACAGCACCCCGCAGGCCATGAAGGCGTTACTCGCGCCCCGTTTGTCGAACCCCGTTGCCCACGTGCCCTCGAAGCGTAAGGTATACGGGTTGACCTGCGGAGAGAAGCAAGCAAAAATAACCCAAACAGATTCAAACTTTTCACACCGTCTTTTTAGTACCTGGCTGACCACGATTCGTCCATTATTGGCTTCGGTGGAGTAGATGACCCACAATCCATTCTCATCCACCGCCAGATCAATGTCCGATTTCCCTCCCCAGCGGTAAGGAGAGGTGTCGTGGTAGTTTGCGTTGAAAACGACCGCCTCGCCGCTCTTGATGCGGGTCCGTAGATCGTACTTGACCAGGTTGCGCGTTCGTTCCTTGTTGTAAAACACGGCGCCGTCGTAGACCACGAACCCCGTGCCGTCCACGCGGCTCGGCAACCTGGAAGGAAAGCAAAGATTGTTTGTAGCAGAGGTTCTCACCTGGACTGAGTTTTTTGGGGGCCCAGCATCTACTCGTCATGAAACAAAAAATCAGGTCATATATCTTTGTGGTAGTCAAGGTCCTGTGTTCAGAGTCGCCCTGGTGATGTCAGCCTCTGACCAATCAGTGGACACGTTCTTAGCGGATCGACACCTAAAAACGGAGCCGGTACTTAAAATAGTATCTGCTGCAAAGTACTGTGTTGGTGGGAACACAAACCAAGACTCAAGTAGAGTAGGGTCATGTCGAGCCGGTGGAAAAGGTATATTTTACATCTCATTTTCTCTAGAATGTCGTTCGGTTTGTAGGCAGCGCTGCGTCCTGACCCGGCACTTGAGAACTACTGGTTTATGTTCGCAACTGTATTGATGTCCAGAAGGTTCGTGGACACTCACTTATAGGTTGTGGTCACTCGGGTCTGGGTGTAGTCCTCCCAGGAGGCGTACTCGTAGAGCACTTCAGTCCGGTACGGCGTCCACGGCATGACGTAGAGCCTGTCCCCGGACTGCAGCGGGTCCTTGCACCACGCCCCGGACTGATGCTCCGCCTCCAGGAGCGAGGAGGCCGGCTGGATGCTGAGCAGCGAGCCGGGACACACGAAAACTGCGAGACGGAGTTTGGCAGAAGGATGGGAGGCAGAAGAGAGAGAGGGGGGGTAGGAAGAAGAGCAAGGGGAGAAAAGAGTAGATATATAGTGGCGTCAGGTGCAGGATGAAAATGGAATCGATGAGTGAAATATGGATTGAATTAGATGAGGCGGATGCAGCCAGATTAAGATGGAGGAGAAAAGAGAGAGAGAGAGAGAGAGAGAGAGAGAGAGAGCTTTAGGGTACCTGCACTGATCTCAAAACTGAACTGTTAAAAATCGCACACGTGTAGTGTGTGTGTGCGCGCGCATGTGTGTGTGTGTGTGTGCTGATAATGATCCTACAACAGGGCCACTGCAATGAAAGTTGTGTGGTCGTATTTACGTGTCGGGAGTGTGTGTGTGTGTGTTGTGGGTTGTGGGTTAGTGCAAAGAGACACGTGTGAGGTAGAGTCAGGGACGCAGTAGGCGGAGCTTAATGTTGCCTTGAAGTGAATGAGAGGGCAGGTTAGTTTACTTTGAGCACGACGAGTGGTTCACCAACATGTCAACAACTGCATGGACACGTATGTCGACCGCACACATGCATATAGGCATGCACACGCACTCACACATGGAAGGAGTGCTCGGTGAGCACACGTCCACACAGACACACACATTTGGTCTATTGAGGATAAATAAGGGGCTCTTCCTATAGGGGAAGAAAAGGGGAAATAAGCAAATCGATAGATGGACAGGAAATGAAGAAGGGAAGGAAGTAAGGAAAACAGACAAAGATAGAAGTGGTGCGTGGAAGGGTTGTGTTGATTGTGTTTGTGTCAGAGGAAAAGAAAAAAAAAAAAAAGAAGAATGAAAAACGTGTGATAGCAAGAGAAGCTAACTACTGAACCTGGATAAAACTGGACAAAAAAAACTTGTTTCCGGACGACAAGATGAATAAAATATGTCGAATCGAAGTGTGTGTGTGTGTGGGGGGGGCAACATCCAGCATGAGTACGAAACAACGTCCTAGGGTAGAGGAAGAGAGTGATGGCAGGAGAAAGAAGAGAGAGAGAGAGAGAGAGAGAGAGAGAGAGAGTAGGGGGAGGTCGGGATAGAGAGAGAGATCAAGATGCTACAATGTGTTGTCTTTACCTTTTTGGTCCACTTCTACTCAGGCATTGGAAAAAAAAGAGAAAGAGAAAGAAAGAGAAATCAGAGGGTGAAAGAAGGGAAGAGAAGCAACAAGCGAGAGACAGAAATAGAGGGAGCGTGAGAGAGAAAAAATCACCAGGTGGTAGAAAAGAGGAAAGGAAGGAAGAAATTGCACAGATAAAGACTTTGGAGCTCATTCGCACCACAAGTACTTAAGTCACCCGTAAATAACACAATTTACAACAAGTGAAGACCCCCCCACTGCCTCCCCCTCCCCTCACCCATTCATCAATCACCCCCACCCCACCACCCCACCGCACCCCCCTCCATCGCCCCGTCTCCCATCCCTCCATCCTTTAATCAGGCTCCTGTGGAGAAAAGAGAGCAATCCCATGGTGTGAATCTGCAAAAGAGGGCATGTGTGTATGTGCATTCCCCACACACACACACACAAACAAACACACACAAACAAACACACACACAGCATGTACGTGTCAAGTGTTCGTCGCACAAAGATGCATAAAAGCTTCCCTGAGAAAGAAAACATTCTCTCTCTACATCATCCACAAGTGTCGTCGCTTCTAACGGCGAAGTGTGTGTCGCTGCATGTGTCTCGCGCTTCACAACCATGTTGATCAGAACCAGACGATTGATACACAGTTCACAGTCTCACAACTATTAAACGCTCATTACACACAACGATCTTGAATCTTGATTGAAAATAAATGTACCGGTTCTTTTCCTCATGAATTCAAGATCTTTAGTGGAGAACATGGTTGTGCAGCTCGAGCTACACGCGGATCATTGAGATCTTACAAGTCCAACGTCGTATCATCTGCATATATAGATGTTTGTGCAGCAATGTTGACATGATGATCATATCCAGAGTTTGTGTTCTGTCAGCATTCATTTGGGGCTAAGTTGTTGCCATTGCAACAGTGTTTGTGTTATGTTACGACAGCATTATTTTGGGGCCAAATAGCTGCTATTTGAGTATGTGCCATGATCTGTCAGCATTCATTTTGGGGTACATGTTCTGTCATTGTAACATAGTTCTGCCGTGTTTTGTCAGCAATAATTTGGGGGTACATTTTCTGTCATTATAACATAGATGTGCCATGTTCTGTCAACATTCATTTGGGGATACATTTTCTGTGACTGTAACATAGTTATGTCATTCCTGTGAGCAATAATTTGGGGGTACATTTTCTGTCATTGTAACATAGATGTGCCATGTTCTGCCAGCATTCATATGGGGGTACATTTTCTGTCATTGTAACATAGTTCTGCCATGTTTTGTCAGCAATAGTTTGGGGGTACATTCTCTGTCATTGTAACATAGTTTTTGTCATGATCTGTCAGCATTCATTTGGGGCTAATTATTTGCCATTGCAACAGTGTTTGTGTTATTTTTTGCCAGCATTATTTTGGGGCCAAATTGTTGTCATTGTAACATAGTTTGTGTTAGTTTCTGTCAGGATTCATTTGGGGGTACATTGTCTGGAATTGTAACCGTTGTTGTGTTAGGTTCTGTCAGCATTATTTTGGGGCTAACTTGTTGCCATCAGGGCAGAGTGTGTGTAAAGTGCTGTCAACATTCCTTTTGTGGAAAATTGTTGCAATTGTATCACAGTTTGTCATATGGTCTGTCCGCATTATTTTGGGGGGAAATTGTTGCCATTGTTACAGAGTTAGTATTGTGGTCTGTCGGCATTAATTTGGGGATAAATTGTGTGTGCATGAAATGGAGTGGAGTGACAACAACGTGTCTGTTGAGTTTATGTTTAAACTTTTGATTTGAATTAGAAGAAAATAACATTTAACATGAATCGAAGAACAGAAATCGTGACTCGTATCCTGAACGTTCTTCGCCTTCAGGTCAACAGGTGACAGTCTATGTGTGTTAGCGAGTGTGTATCACACGTGTGTGTGTGTGTGTGTGTGATGCATATGAAAGTACTTGCACACTTACTGTAAGGAACACATTCATACTGGATCTCCAGGTACTTGTACGTTCCGGGACAAGGATCCGGGAAGACGTCGACGCCCGCGACCACCACACACTGAGTCCTGTTGTTACACCTGTGACGGTTGGAAGAAGAGAAGAGAGTGATTAAGAGTCGGGGAAGGAGGGAAGCAAAGGGCCATTTGTCGACCCCCCCCCCCCCGCTTTGAATATTGATCACTTCTTCTAGGAAAACACTGCTGAGTACACGTATAATGGTGCAGCCAGGAACGTCGATGAAGCCACACACACACACACACACACACACACACGGGTCACAGTGGACGCCATCACTCCGACAAGCATTAATCATACATGACCCGTGTCGAACAACACGCAGACAAACCGTTGCACTCAGAGCTCTGCTCAAACACACACACACACCTCTGGGCCATGATCTTCAGGGCGTCCGGGAGGTAACACTGAGTGTTCTCCATCTGAAAGGGGTCGGCGTCGCAGATCTTGTCGTCGGTGCGTCCGTAGTTGGCCGTCTCCACCATCACCACGTCGCTTCCCGGGCAGCGCAGCTCGATGGGGTAACCTTCGCACGCCAGCTCTCTGCGCAGGAGCCCGAACGGCATGGTCGCCCGAGACATGGCTGTCGACCACAGAGACGCCGAGTGTTAGCAACGCTGTGACTTCTTCCAAAAATATCTTCGAGTCTGTGCCATCGACACAAATGGTTCTTCAAAATGGCAATTTCTCATATAAATCGACACTTTTTCTTGTTGATTTTTATCAGAGATTATTACAAATATCATCAAAGAACACAAATAGAATAATAATAGTAATAAGTAATAATAATATCAAAATCATGACGCACAGTTTTCTCCAGTGTTTACACAATTGCACCTTTATGTCCGGGCTATTACGAAGACACCGTTACTTTGAATAACATCGCGATCCCACCCAATTTGATGTGGTTTATTTGTTTTTTTCTTCGTCGTAGTAAATAGTATCGGTAAAACTTACTTAAACAAATACTAGAAACTCGTTTTTCATCTGCTGTTTTTAATCAGCACGAAAATATGTTGAGATTTTGAAAATAGTCTGTTTTCTACTTTTTAAGTGAAGAACTTAACATGTTAGCTTAGCTTGTCAATAACAATAACATGATTTTTTAAATTAATTATTTGAACGGCCTCTAGATGGCACTCTCTATCATCTTTACCTCTGAACTGTGTCTTACTTTTTAAACTTATAAACAAACACGCCTTATCAATAAAACCTATGACCTTGTATTTTGTCATATTTTCATATATTTGATATTTTGACGTCCTGCTCTAGAAAAAGTGACACCTGGTGGTGGAAAATATTCCTGAGCTCATCGCCATCTTGTCTGAGTCCATTCGACTCAACTTCTGATAATTGAGGGTGAGTTGAGTATCTGTCGATACGACGCTCATCACGATACAGGGTCAACGATACATAGTGATACTGTAGTATCAAGGATATATGTGTAGTATTGTCCAGTACTTGACTCTGGTGTTGTGATAGTGTAGTAAAAAGTATATATGTGTAGTATTGTGGAGTACTTGACTCTGGTGTTGTGATAGTGTAGTAACAAGTATATATGTGTAGAATTGTCCAGTACTTGACTCTGGTGTTGTGATAGTGTAGTAACAAGTATATATGTGTAGTATTGTCCAGTACTTGACTCTGGTGTTGTGATAGTGTAGTAAAAAGTATATATGTGTAGTATTGTGGAGTACTTGACTCTGGTGTTGTGATAGTGTAGTAACAAGTATATATGTGTAGAATTGTCCAGTACTTGACTCTGGTGTTGTGATAGTGTAGTAACAAGTATATATGTGTAGTATTGTCCAGTACTTGACTCTGGTGTTGTGATAGTGTAGTAACAAGTATATATGTGTAGAATTGTCCAGTACTTGACTCTGGTGTTGTGATAGTGTAGTTACAAGTATATATGTGTAGTATTGTCCAGTACTTGACTCTGGAGTTGTGATAGTGTAGTAACAAGTATATATGTGTAGTATGGTCCAGTACTTGACTCTGGTGTTGTGATAGTGTAGTAACTAGTATATATGTGTAGTATTGTCCAGTACTTGACTCTGGTGTTGCGATAATGTAGTAACAAGGATATATGTGTAGAATTGTCCAGTACTTGACTCTGGTGTTGTGATAGTGTAGTAACAAGTATATATGTGTAGTATGGTCCAGTACTTGACTCTGGTGTTGTGATAGTGTAGTAACAAGTATATATGTGTAGAATTGTCCAGTACTTGACTCTGGTGTTGTGATAGTGTAGTAACAAGTATATATGTGTAGTATTGTCCAGTACTTGACTCTGGTGTTGTGATAGTGTAGTAACAAGTATATATGTGTAGAATTGTCCAGTACTTGACTCTGGTGTTGTGATAGTGTAGTAACAAGTATATATGTGTAGTATTGTCCAGTACTTGACTCTGGAGTTGTGATAGTGTAGTAACAAGTATATATGTGTAGTATGGTCCAGTACTTGACTCTGGTGTTGTGATAGTGTAGTAACTAGTATATATGTATAGAATTGTCAAGTACTTGACTCTGGTGTTGTGATAGTGTAGTAACAAGTATATATGTGTAGAATTGTCAAGTACTTGAGTACCTAGTGATATATCAGTGTTTTAATATTTTCTCACACGTACTAATAATGTCTAATGTTACTAGTTATATAGTATAGAATATATATATTATATAGTTGTTGTCGAGGTGTTTTCTGTTTATATTCATAATTAACTGTTTCTCCTCATTCTTGAGAATCATTCCTGCATCATTTGACGTTTACGTTTTTAGGGTTTCCTGACACAGACACAGTTGTGAGTCCTTGTGTGCGACGCACAAACGTGAGTCAGGGAACTCACCTGACTTTAATCCGTCTAAACCCGGGATGTGCGGAGAAATCCAATTACCACTGACTCGATCGGGTCTTCGCATCATCTTGAGTATCACACACTTAGGAAAAGGTCGTCGCTGTGTTTGGATTAAAGCGCATTAAAGGGAAACACTTGATCGCCGGAGAGCCGGAGCTGTCCGTGGTGCTGAATGACTGATGGCGTCTTAAGTGTGCGCTACAGTCGCCCTAAAAAACACCCACTTAAGGATCCCATTAAAAACATTGATCACCTTAATGTGGGTCAAGATTGAAATACAGGCAGCGACGCTCAAACACTACACTTTGTTTAGAAGCTTCTTTATCTCTAATACCATCTTAATGGAGGGATTGAGTGCGAAAGTCTTCCTCGACAACACCGTTGCTAAAGCTGCTGTCGTGAAGTCAGGATGACTCCGGGATTTATTGGAGACCAGACGTCCAATCAGAACGAGGCTGAGGAGCCGGACTGTTTCTGGGCCGTCTGGAGCTCGTAGGTGTGTCGAGCTGTGGCGATATTATTTATGTTTTTCTAGACTGTGGCGAGGAAAGAGAGAGCAGAGGTGGAATATTCAAACAAAGTCGTGTTGGAAACTGCACTCGAAGAAATCGGTGAAAATAGCTTTAATAAGCAAGAATAGGAAAAAATTAAACAATAATCAGAAAATAAATTATTTAATCAGAATCTGAAAACTTTTCCTTCCAGTGATATAACATAAATTATGGAGAAAAAAAGATAATAAAAAATAATACATTCATTCATGTTTAATGATATAATATACATCGTTTCAACTAATATCCTCAGTTTAAGGAATAATATTCTTGCTAAAATAATTATTGAAACAAAAATGTGTCGTATTTAATTAATGTTACTATATTTATATATTATATATATTTATATATATGTGTTTAATGTCAAGAGTTTTTATTAGGAAATATTTGTATTTGTATTTTTATACATAAGGAGGATGAATGACTTTGATCATTTTAATATGACTCTTAACGACCAAATAAAAAATAGGACAAAGAACTAAAAAAGTATGTTCTTCTCGTTTACAAATGGATTTAAATGTATCAATACATTCAAATGTATTTGATGAAAATAATTCAAAGCAGTTTGTACTTTTGTACTGTTTTTTAATTTTATTTATTTCCCTTTAGATTGTACAATCTAGATCTTATGTATTATTTACTTTTGTATAAATTGTTTTTCTCTAAAGTCCTGATACAAAGAAACTTATATTTAGAAGTAAAATAGCAATAAATATTGAAAAAACACAATGAAACGGACCCGCATACATCAGTATCAAGGCACAAATCTCGTCAAACCCGATTTGGCGACAAACCGACTTTCAACCGTCTCTTAAATTGAATCTAAAAATGGAGGTCGATGCGCTGGTGACGGGTCTAAGGCTAGTGGAAAGTCTTCCTAACCTCCTCATTTCTGTAAAAAATGTTCCTCAAGGTGGGCTCTGATTGGTTGGCGCCTGTGAAGTTAATATTTTTCAACCACAGATTAGGCTTGATATAAGCTGCGCCCAGAAGGTGTTGCTCCCATACTGTAGTGCAACAGTGATCGCACCTCTACGTTGACTTAACACAAACGTCGTGATTGCTGTAAACGCCCGGCGTTACGTAGAAGTGTATTTTGTGTGTTTCATGAATCTCACCTGGGCTGGACGGAGAGACGAGCGTCAGAGTGAGCAGACACACCCCCAGTAACCATGGTGACACCGCCATGCCGGGCAGGTAGACTGAAGAAGACCGACCTCCGGCCGTGCTTCGAGGAGCCTGCAGGAGACAAGGAAGGATTTAGATGTGGAGACAGATGAGACACCTTTTTACTCTGGTTCTTACATTTCCACAGAAATATAAGGATTTCAAATGGACTTTCACAAAGTTGAGATTTTCATTGTCACAGACCAAACAAATCCTCACCAACACACACGTGAATACGGAGTTATTTTAGTGTCATAAAACTGAGTATTTAGAGATTTTTGGCACGTAAGTAGGTCTGTACGGATACACTAATCTCACAAAACGAGTCCGTACGATATCTTGCGATACACTTGTATAATTTTGTTTTAAGAAAACACTGAGCATTGGTAGAATTTTCTTTTGGTTGAATCAATAGAACTAAATTTGTCTAAACATCAGCTTTAAAAAAGCTACTAGAGTTGACTGTATCCTCTCGTCCTCAGTCATCTCGCAGGATTTCATTCTTCCTTCAGCTGTGGAGGATGTAATGACTGCTGCCATCTAGTGGCCCGGAAGTTTAATTCCAACACAAAAAAAACTAAGGCTGTGAATATTAAAAAATTCAACTATTTTATGTTACACTGACTTAAATTCAATATGAACTATGTTAAAAGTAAATACAATCAAATAATGTTTTTTAATTAAATAAAAAAATCGATACCATTCTGTTGAATATCGATACAGTAACGTGCAAAAATGTTGATTTATATTGTTTTTCTCAAACGTAAGTAATACTTTTAATTTTAAATCCAGCCAACAATAAACTAGTTTGAGAAAACAAAGACCTCGTCTCCTTTCACGTGATTCACTTTTTTATTTACCCCCGATGACTTGGTTGAGTGATCGCAGAGACCGGAGAAAGCCTGTTGTCGATTGGCTATTGTGTCTCCTATGGCAACGCTACTCATCGCAAGCCAGAAAAAAAGAGGTGTTTACTTCAAGTGTATCTGAGATATTCAACCAATAGCCTCAGGAAACACGTCGTGGGAAATATCAAGGAAACCCGAGCACGTCGAAGTACATGAGGTTGAGAACTTGCATGAATAACGTGACATTATCTGAACACAAGGTTTCATTTTATTTTCATTTTTTTTGAAGTGAAAAAATAAGCTCAAACTTTTCTTCTCACTCTGATACAAACATGAGTTCGTCTCGGAGACATGAATTATGAGATACGATGTTTTTGTTTAACGCAGCAGGCTGGTCACCAAATAAAAGACGGGAAAAGACGGAGGAATCAGTGCAGCCGAAAGTGGCTCCATCTCTTGTTACCATGGAGACGCCGAGGGAGGAGAGCGAGAGGCAGACGAGGCGTTTTTTTTTCAGGGCTGTTGCTTTTGTGTTTCACAAAGAAAGTCTGTGAGTTAAAGACCTTAATCAGCCCAAGAGTGATCACTGACCCGAGAAATGTCCAACGCTACTGTACACACACACACACACACACCCTTACACTGAGAGGGGGCGGAGCTTATCTAAGGCCACTTTGCAGTAAAACCTTTTCGAATAAATGAGTCAGATTTGAATGTGATGGTAATAATCTGGAGGTTTTGTCCGGACTCGTCATCACTGAAGGTCAAACAACAAAGGTCGAGGAAGGTCGTGGATGCTACGCACACGCGCCGCTCTCGTCGTCGACATATGTGCGCGAGTGATTTTCTCTTATGACATGCGCCTCCTCTCCATCTTAGATCGGGGTGATGACGGGAGACAGATTCAGGTCAACTCCCCTACAAACGTCCACGAGCTTCTGACACAAGCTCACACTCGCTTACAGTCACGCCTCCACGGAATATTACACTAATTCACAGTATCATTCCGAAGAGTGTACAGTATTCTGTCGTGATGAAGGAGCTGAGATGATTATTTGCTTCAACACAGATTAGTTTCATTCATTTTCTTTAGGGTGGAGGAGGAAATATTGACACATATTGAAAATCTCGATGTCTTTACCTTCCACGATGCTGGATCAATGTTTACGGCACGGAATCGACTTCTTTTTCGGGGGCGGCTTTTCAAAAATCCTATTTTATTTAATCGTTATTTTAATTGTCGTTAAAGGTTGATGTTTAAGAAAATGTGTGTAAAATGATCAACGTTAAAGATATTCATGGCGTCTGTTCATTTTTTATGATCCCGTTGATGACTGAGGACCAGAGGATACAGCAGCTTTTAACCCGGGTCGGGTTGACCTAGAGGCCCGAAAAACAAACGTGAAGGTCGTTCATATTGACCCACAGACAACACAAGGGATAACAAAAATTTGTTTTCGGGCATCTGGTTCACCTTGACCCTGAGATATCACAAGAGTTAAAGCTCTGGGCATATTTAGGTTTGAAAACAAATGAAAACAGTAAAGACTTCGTCAAGAGTCATGTGGTCTTTAAATACTACAACACCAGAGTCAAGTACTGGACAATACTACACATATATCCTTGTTAATACACTATCACAACACCAGAGTCAAGTACTGGACAATACTACACACATATACTTGTTATTACACTATCACAACACCAGAGTCAAGTACTGGACAATACTACACATATATCTTTGTTAATACACTATCACAACACCAGAGTCAAGTACTGGACAATACTACACATATATCCTTGTTACTACACTATCACAACACCAGAGTCAAGTACTGGACAATACTACACATATATCCTTGTTACTACACTATCACAACACCAGAGTCAAGTACTGGACAATACTACACATATATACTTGTTACTACACTGTCACAACACCAGAGTCAAGTACTCCACAACAATACACATATATACTTGTTACTACACTATCACAACACCAGAGTCAAGTACTGGACAATACTACACGTATGTCCTTGTTACAACACTATCACAACACCAGAGTCAAGTACTGGACAATACTACACATATATACTTGTAACTACAATATTACAGTATATCACTTTATATAGTATCATATTATTTCTCTGTATTATGATACGTATCGTATCGTTTCTAATACACACCTATACAGCACAAGCAATCCTTTTAATTGACAAATAGTTGCCTGAGATCACAGGAAATGAATGTTCATGTTGATATTGTGGCCAATAAAGATATTTAAGATAAGATTAAATGGTATTTTCTACACTTCCCGTCACCGACAAGTCTACCATTCTTTTCCTTCAGTGACTAAATCTGTGGAAGGATCTTTGTCGGTTGTGTGATTGACTTTGACACCCCTGGTGAGTTTTCTGGTGGGCAGTGACTCAACTGATGAACAAAACGACCGCTCAGGGTTCGAAATCTGGCAGCAATGAAGGACAACAGGAAACAAAATCATCTCTTAACGTTAAAAAAAAAAACAAGTTTCAAAGCTGAGTAAGGCCAAGTCTGTGTTCATGTTGATATGGTGAGAAAGGTTGTTGCTTAAGATAAGATAAGGAACAGAGATCATGGATGTCAACAATAGAAATAAACCGATGTTGAAGGAAATAAATGTGTTGGTGAAGAAGGAAAAACAGAGATAATTATCATTTCAGCCTCAAAGAAATAAACGATATTGTCTTTTATTTATTTCTTTATCACAATCAATGAAATATATCGGTATCAGAATATTGAACGATTGAATTTAACATAAATAATGTTTTTCAAGCATCGTATTATTATTTCTTTAATAATTAAATTCAATCATTTCTATATTTCATGGTTACATTTTTTTTCTTTCAAATCAATTTTTTTTTTCTAATATATTTATTTATTTTCACTAAAGTGTTTGTTAAATAAAATAATTCATTTTTTTCAGGGAATTAACATATTCACTGTGTTTGTTTATTTTTGTGCTGCTATTAAACTTCTGGCCGCTAGATGGCAGCAGTCATCACGACCTATGCTGCTAAAGGAACAATGAAATCTTGCCAAATCCCGGCGATGACTGAGGACGAGAGGATTTACTACAGATATTACATGACAGAAATTTTGGCTTTCAGTTCTATTATTTAACTAAAAGATGTCCCCTAAAATCGTTACGAAAACTATAAACGTTTATCCAAATAACAAATATGGCGTTTTGATAATTTTGAATAGTCCTGTTAGCTGAATGTATATTATTGTATCATGATCAGAAGATATCGTTACATCAGTTCAATACATAACATTGTATTATTGGCAGAATATATTCTATCGTTTCATGAGCAGTATATCTTATCAAATCATATCGTGATCTGAATATATCGTATTGTATCATATCGTGAGCTGAATATATCATATTGTATTGTATCATAAGATGACTATATAATATCGTACCTTGAGCTGAATATATCGTATTGAATTGTATCGTGAGCTGAATATATCGTATTGAATTGTATCATGAGCTGAATATATCGTATTTAATTGTATCGTGGGAGAATATATCGTATTGAATCATATCGTGATCTGAATATATCGTATTTAATCGTATCATAAGATGTTTATGTAGTATCGTACCTTGAGCAAAATATGTCGTATTGAATTGTATCATGATCTGAATATATTGTATTGAATCGTATCGTGAGAAGAATATATCGTATTGAATCTTGAAAAGACTATATTGTATTGAATCATATCGTGAAAAGAATATATCGTATTGGATTGTATCTTGATCTGAATATATCATATTGAATCGTATCGTGAGAGGATATATCGTATTGAATCGTAGAGTAAGATGACTATATAGAATCGTACCTTGAGCTGAATATATTGTTTTGAATTGTATCGTAATCTGAATATATAGTATTGAATCATATCATGATCTGAATATATCGTATTGAATTATATTGTGAGAAGAATATATCGTATTGAATTTTATTGTGATCTGAATATATCGTATTGAATTATATTGTGAGAAGAATATATCGTATTGAATCGTATCATGATCTGAATATATTGTATTGAATCGTATCGTGAGAAGAATATATCGTATTGAATCTTGAAAAGACTATATTGTATTGAATCATATCGTGAAAAGAATATATCGTATTGGATTGTATCTTGATCTGAATATATCATATTGAATCGTATCGTGAGAGGATATATCGCATTGAATCGTAGAGTAAGATGACTATATAGAATCGTACCTTGAGCTGAATATATTGTTTTGAATTGTATCGTAATCTGAATATATAGTATTGAATCATATCATGATCTGAATATATCGTATTGAATTATATTGTGAGAAGAATATATCGTATTGAATCTTATTGTGATCTGAATATATCGTATTGAATTATATTGTGAGAAGAATATATCGTATTGAATCGTATCATGATCTGAATATATTGTATTGAATCGTATCGTGAGAAGAATATATCGTATTGAATCTTGAAAATACTATATTGTATTGAATCATATCGTGAAAAGAATATATCGTATTGGATTGTATCTTGATCTGAATATATCATATTGAATCGTATCGTGAGAGGATATATCGTATTGAATCATATCATGATCTGAATATATCGTATTGAATTATATTGTGAGAAGAATATATCGTATTGAATCGTATTGTGATCTGAATATATCGTTTTGATTTATATTGTGAGAAGAATATATCGTATTGAATCTTATTGTGATCTGAATATATCATATTGAATTATATTGTGAGAAGAATATATCGTATTGAATCGTATTGTGATCTGAATATATCGTTTTGAATTATATTGTGAGAAGAATATATCGTATTGAATCTTATTGTGATCTGAATATATCGTTTTGAATTATATTGTGAGAAGAATATATCGTTTTGAATCATATCGTAATCTGAATATATCGTATTGAATCGTATCATGATCTGAATATATCGTATTGAATCGTATTGTGATCTGAATATATCGTATTGAATTATATTGTGAGAAGAATATATCGTATTGAATCTTATTGTGATCTGAATATATCGTTTTGAATTATATTGTGAGAAGAATATATCGTTTGAATCATATCGTAATCTGAATATATCGTATTGAATCGTATCATGATCTGAATATATTGTTTTGAATTATATTGTGAGCTGAATATATCGTATTGAATCGTATTGCGATCTGAATATATCGTATTGAATTATATCGTGAGAAGAATATATCGTATTGAATCTTGAAAAGACTATATTGTATTGAATAATATCGTGAAAAGAATATATCGTATTGGATTGTATCTTGATCTGAATATATCATATTGAATCGTATCGTGAGAAGAATATATCGTATTGAATCGTAGAGTAAGATGACTATATAGAATCGTACCTTGAGCTGAATACATCGTATTGAATCGTATCGTGAGCTGAATATATCGTATTGAATCGTATCGTGATCTGAATATATCGTATTGAATTATATTGTGAGAAGAATATATAGTTTTGAATCGTATCGTAATCTGAATATATCGTATTGAATCGTATCATGATCTGAATATATCGTATTGAATTATATTGTGAGAAGAATATATCGTATTGAATTATATTGTGAGAAGAATATATCGTTTTGAATCGTATCGTAATCTGAATATATCATATTGAATCGTATTGTGATCTGAATATATCGTATTGAATTATATTGTGAGAAGAATATATCGTATTGAATCGTATCGTAATCTGAATATATCGTATTGAATCGTATCGTGAGAAGAATATATCGTATTGTATCGTATCGTAAGATGACTATATAGTATCATACCTTGAGCTGAATATATCGTATCGTATTGAATTGTGAACTGAATATATATTTTCTGTATCTTGAGATTAGTGTATCTCTATAGAGTAACTGTAATAAATATTACAGTACAGTATATACGGTGAATTAATATTTTGTTGGCAACTTTGTTGTTTTGTTGTCCCTTTTGTGATTTAATCAGTTCTACGACCTCATGAAGGCATTTTACACACTTGTGCGACGCACAGCGACACAGACCCACAAACCCCTGCCCTTTTAAAATCTACTCAGCCGACAAGTGTGTAGCATCAGCCGCAGGTCGACAACCCTAACGCACACACACATGCGCGGCGAGCAGGGAATAAAGGAGATCCACTTTAGGACAATAAGTCGCGCGGATCATCAGGAGCGTGCTCGTCCAGGGCGTGTGCGCACAACAGTGTCGATGCAGGGGAAGTGGAGCAGCGACACTGATGGGCCTCGACAAAGCCGCACACCCAGAGCCCTCTTTCACAAACACCCGACTCACTGCCAGTAACCAGGGTGCAGCCTCGGGCCAGCAGGCGGCCTAGTTGTAGCAGCAGAGACCAAAGTGTGTGTTTGCCTGGAGTCACATTCATAATACACACACACACACACACACACGCAAGCATTTTTGTGCTTTTGATCAACTGCACACAAATATACCTTTGCAGCTGTTGCCGACACCGGTTTATCCAAACTGTACTTTGTCAAGTATTGCTATGTGAGTCTCGCGTGATAGTGACAGAAAAGTCAAACTAACTAGTGATAACTAGTTAAACCATCACTTACAAGAAGAACCACATGCACTGCGACAGTTGAAGACCGTTGTTGTTGTACTTTCTGAAGGAGAGGTTGTACTTGTTGAAGTGGAAGGAGCAGGATACTGGAGTAGAAGACTTGTAGAAGAAGATGTATTACTCCTGCACTGTAACTGCAGTAGTATTGCACCTTTTACACATTTTGAAGTAAAAGTTGAAGTACAAGTACTAGCCTTATAAGTGCAATTAGCAGTAGTTGTTGAGGTAATAGCAGTATTAGTACTAGTTTAGTAGTATCAGAAGTACTAGAAGTAGTAATCGTGGTATTGGTGGTGGTGATACTGTTAGTATGAGTGATAGAGGAGTGGTAGTGATAGAGGGGGTAAATAGTAATAGTACTAGTAGTAATACTAGTAGTAAAAGTATTATTATTAACAGTAGTAGTAACGTAGGAGCAATAAAAGTAAAATAAAATGTAGTAGTGAAAGTACAAGAAGTAGTAGTGGTAAAAACAGTAGTAGCAGTAGAATTAGTAATAGTGGTAGTAGTAGTGGATTAGTAGATGTAGTATATGTATAGTAGTGGCAGAAGTGGTAAGAGTAGTAATAAAAGTAGTAATAGTTGAAACGGTAGTAGTAAAAGTAGTAGTAGAAGTAGGATTTGTAATAGTACAGTAGTAGTAGTAGTAGTAGTAGTAGTAGTAGAAGTAGTAGTGGTGATAGTATCATAATTTGAAGTACCAGAAGTGGATATATGTAGTAGTAGATGTATAGTAGAAGTACAGGTAGTAGTACGGGTAGTAGTAGTAGTAGTAACAAATTCTTGTTCTCTCTGTTTATGTATTCTTGTACTAAAAACATGATTCTACTTTAACAGAAGGTAAATATTTAATTTTAGACAATATTTATATGTAATAAAGTACTTTGTTTATGTGTTTGAAATAATTGTGTGAAGGTGCAGGAAGTACACACAAGAGTCAGGATCTTCTGTCAGTGTCGGCCTGAGGAAGAAACACAACAAAGCACATCGCACACTAATGGAGTGAAGGTGTGTGTGTGTGTGTGTGTGTGTGTGTGTGTGTGTGTGTGTGTGTGTGTGTGTATGTTACAAACACCATCACGAGTGAGACAGACACACAAAACAAAAACTCGTTCGTCGGCGTTTAAGACTATTCTCGTCTCTGTCCTTCATTGAGGATTTGAGGATCTCACCAGCGCCCCCAGCTGGACCCCGCCTGTTCCCAGCCTTGACCTCCGCAGGTCCCCGGGGGGCCCGACTTACATGCTGCAGTCAAAGCCACTTACAGGGTTTTACAGCCTGTGTGTGTCTGGTCAGTGACTCCAGGGAGCGGCGGTGTCGGCCGCCGTCAATCACTCTCTAGTTGCAGCCGGGAGAACAAAGAGGTTCGAGGCCGAAACATTACGACCTGTGAGTCACTGCCAGCTTCTAAGAGCTCCGATTGAAGCGCCTTCACACGTGTCAATCAAAGTGAGAGATTTATCGTCAGCTATTATAATCTTTAAACCTCCACTCGAACACGAGTCCCTTAACCGTACGTGTAATTAAAGGAAGGGTAGATGTTCAGCAAGACGTTCTGAGAGTGTTTTTTTTAACAGTATTTTATGTTTGAGTTGTAGCATGTTATTATCATGGCAGCCAAGTTTTTTACTTCTTGTAGAAGTAGTAGTTGTGGTCATAGTACTACTAGTAGAAGTAGTGTTTATGTAAGTAATATAAGTAGTAGAAGTGGTGGTAGTATTAGCAGTACTAGTAGTAGTAGTACTAATAGTAGTGATAGCAGTAGTTCGAGTATAAATAGTAGTAGAAGTAGAATTAGTAGTGGTTGCAGTAATATCAGCAGAAGTAGTAAAAGAAGTAGTGCTAATGGTAGTAGTAGTAGTAGTAGTAGTAGCTGCTGTAGTATAAGGGGTTGTGATGATAGTAGCAGTAGTAGAATAGGTAGTGCAAATGGTAGCAGTAGTAGTAGTAGCTGCTGTAGTATGAGGGGTAGTAGTCATAGTAGCAGTAGTAGTAGTAGTAGTAGTAGTAGTAGTAGAAGTAGTATAAGTAGTAGTAGTAATAGCAGTAGTAGTAGAAGTATTAGTAGTAGCAGAAGAAATAGTACAAATAGTAGTAGTAGTAGCAGCAGTAACAGTAGTAATAGTACTTATAGTAGTAGTATTAGTAGTAGTATCAATAGTAGTAGTAGTAGTAGTAGTAGTAGCAGTAGTAGAAGTAGTAGTAGTAGTAGTAGTAGTAGTTGTAGTTGTTGTAGTAATAGTATTATTAGCAGTAGTACTAGCAGTACTAGTAGCAGGAGCAGTAGTAGTAGTAGTAGTAGTAGTAGAGGTGGAAGTAGAAGTAGCAGTAGCAGTAGCAGTAGCAGTAGCAGTAGCAGTAGCAGTAGCAGTAGCAGTAGCAGTAGCAGCAGTAGTAGTAGTAGTAGTAGTAGTAGTAGCAGTTGCAGTAGTAGTAGTAGTAGTAGTAGTAAGAGTAGTAGCAGTCATAGTAGCAGTGGCAGTAGTAGTAGTAGTAGTAGTAGTAACAGTAGCAGTAGTAGTAGTATCAGTAGCAGTAGTAGTAGTAGCAGTAACAGTAGCAGAAGCTGTGGCAGTAGTAGTAGTAGAAGTAGTAGTAGTAGTAGTAATAGTAGTAGTGGTAGTAGTAGTAGTAGTAATAGTAGTAGTAGTATCAGTAGCAGTGGCAGTAGTAGTAGTAGTCGTAGTTGTACCAGTAGTAGTAGTAGTAGTAGTAGTAATACTAGTAGTAGTATCAGCAGTAGCTTCTGTAGTAAAAACAATGTTTTACATGAAACAAGAGCTACAGAAAAACAAAGTCTTTAAGTTTCTTTGTCAACAAAACAAAACTTTTCCATTTTCTTTCTTCTGATGGATCAAGTCTCTCTCGGGACAGATCGTAGATGAAACATTGATTTATTCTTCACATGCAGTATTTATCAAACTGCAGCTTCCTGGGGGAGACACAGACTGATGAAGGTACTTTGTGTTTCAACGTTTCTCTGGATCTAAAATGACTTTTTGTTCTTCCTGAAGTTTTCCTCTTGATCCTCCATCAGCTCAGGGAGACACTGATGGAACATTTGGTTTTTTTTTATCATCATCTATTAATGGAAACAACACACTAGATACTTTGACCTCCTGTATAATCTTGAGTATTTATTTCTTTATACTGTTTCTTAAATATTAAAAATTCACATTTGAGTCAGAAGTAAAACATGAATTATGCTGGTCAACTCAAAATATCACAAACATTTATTTTTTCTCATTTATATTTCTTTATCAATGATTTTTTTCAATCAAGTAGTTTTGACTTAATTATTTTTGGATTTATTTAACTTTTACAGATTTTTTTCTTTATTGTAAACCCTATAGAATATCGTAGTATATCGCAATATTATCGCGGTGCAATATATCGTGATGTGTATCGTATTGTGATCCAGGTATTGTGTTGCATGTTCTACAGTGACTGTAGTACCTCCATGTGTGTCATATCGTGGCCCAAGTATTATGATCTGTATCTCATTGTAATCAAAGCATCACAATGTGTATAGTATTGTGACGACACAATAGTGTTTTTCTTATTGTATTTCCATTTTTTTTTTTATGTATATCGTACGTGACTTAGGAATTACGATGATTATCATATTTTGGCCCAAGTACCGTGATATGTATCATGTGTTGACCTTAGTATCGTCATCTGTTTTGCATCGCGATGTGTATTGTGTCATGGCCAAAGTATTACTATTTGTATAGTATTGTGATGTGTATCATTATGGACCCAAGTATCGCGATGTGTATCGTATCCTGACCCAAGCATCGTGATGTCCATAGTATCGTGGTATGTAGTTATCACCATATGCATCATATTGCAGCCAAAGTATTGTGATATACATATACAGTATACATATATTGCAAGATATGTATTTTAATGTGATCAAAGTACCATGATGTGTATCGTATCGCGGCCCTGTTCAAGTATTGTAGTGTAAAATTATGTGATCAAAGTATCTTAATGTGTATCTTTATGTGATCAAAGTATCGTGATCTGCATTGTATCACGATCAAAGTATAACGATGTGTATTGTAACGTGGTCCAAGTTTTGTAATATTTATCGTTTCGTTATGTGATGAAAGTATCATGATCTGCTTTGTATCACGATCAAAGTATAATGATGTGTATCGTATCATGTCCCAAGTATCGCAATATGAATAATATTGTAATATGTATCCTAATGTGATCAAAGTATTGTGATGTGCATTGTATCATGATCAAAGTATAATGTGTATCGTAACATGGGCCAAGTATCGTAATATATATCGTAATGTGATCAAATTATCATGATGTGTATCGTTATGTGGTCAAAGTATCGTGATGTGTATCGTTATGTGGTCAAAGTATCATGATGTGTATCGTTATGTGATCAAAGTATTGTGATGTGTATTGTTATGTGATCAAAGTATAATGTGTATCGTAACATGGTCCAAGTATCGTAATATGTATCGTTATGTGATCAGAGTATCTTGATGTGTATTGTTATGTGATCACAGTATCGTGATGTGTATCGTTATGTGATCAAAGTATCGTGATGTGTATCGTTGTGTTATCAGAGAATCCTGATGTGTATCGTTATGTGATCAAAGTATCGTGATGTGTATCGTTATGTGATCAGAGTATCGTGATGTGTATCATTATGTGATCAAAGTATCGTGATGTGATCAAAGTATCGTGATGTGTATCGTTATGTGATCAGAGTATCGTGATGCGTATCGTTGTGATCAAAGTATCGTGATGTGTATTGTTATGTGATCAAAGTATCGTGATGTGTATCCTTATGTGATCAAAGTATCGTGATGTGTATTGTTATGTGATCAAAGTATCGTGATGTGTATCCTTATGTGATCAAAGTATCGTGATGTGTATCGTTATGTGATCAAAGTATCGTGATGTGTATCGTTATCTGATCAAAGTATCGTGATGTGTATCGTTATGTGATCAGAGTATCGTGATGTGTATCGTTATATGATCAAAGTATCGTGATGTGTATCGTTATGTGATCAGAGTATCGTGATGTGTATCATGATGTGATCAAAGTATCGTGATGTCACATTAATCTACGGGTTTTTAAATAATCCAGAATATATTTAAAACTAAATCATCTAAAGCGTCGACGACAAGATCTTCAACACAAGCGAGAGAAAAGGTTTGAAATAATCCCTCATACTTTCCATTTACATTTTAATCTGACTCAAAGTAATTCAGGAAGACACGTCGTCATCTGCGGATAATCTGGAGCTTTCACGTTTTACATGAACTTCCTGAGAAATGAAACACTTTAGATCTGTGTCCTGATTTTATTAATGACATATTTAGAATTTTTTTTAAAGCAATATTTTAGATTTTCTCTGATAATTAAACATTTGTGTGTTTGCTTTGTCTCTTATTTATACATTTCAACACACACAAAAAATCCTAACACATCAAATTACTATATATATTAATATTGTCATTTCCTTTTGCTGTAACTGTATCAAATATTTTTAATAAACCCTTTTCGTAAAACATTTTTCATATTCGCACATGTGTGTTTGATTGTACGCCGATGATGGTGTTCTATACTTGTGTTTGATTGTACGCCGATGATGGTGTTCTATACTTGTGTTTGATTGTAAGCCGATGATGGTGTTCTGTACGTGTGTTTGATTGTATGCTGATGATGGTGTTCTATACTTGTGTTTGATTGTAAGCCGATGATAGTGTTCTGTACGTGTGTTTGATTGTATGCCGACGATGGTGTTCCGTACATGTGTTTGATTGTACGCAGATGATGGTGTTCTGTACTTGTGTTTGATTGTACGCCGATGATGGTGTTCTATACTTGTGTTTGATTGTACGCCAACGATGGTGTTCCATACTTATGTTTGATTGTACGTCGATGATGGTGTTCTATACGTGTGTTTGATTGTACGTCGACGATGGTGTTCCATACTTATGTTTGATTGTACGTCGACGATGGTGTTCCATACTTATGTTTGATTGTACGTCGATGATGGTGTTCTGTACGTGTGTTTGATTGTATGCTGATGATGGTGTTCTATACTTGTGTTTGATTGTAAGCCGATGATGGTGTTCTGTACGTGTGTTTGATTGTAAGCAGATGATGGTGTTCTATACGTGTGTCTGATTGTAAGCAGATGATGGTGTTCTGTACGTGTGTTTGATTGTAAGTAGATGATGGTGTTCTGTACGTGTGTTTGATTGTAAGCAGATGATGGTGTTCTGTACGTGTGTTTGATTGTAAGCAGATGATGGTGTTCTGTACGTGTGTTTGATTGTAAGCAGATGATGGTGTTCTGTATGTGTGTTTGATTGTACGCAGATGATGGTGTTCTGTGCGTGTGTTTGATTGTAAGTAGATGATGGTGTTCTATACGTGTGTCTGATTGTAAGCAGATGATGCTGTTCTGTATGTGTGTTTGATTGTACGCTGACGATGGTGTTCTATACGTGTGTCTGATTGTAAGCAGATGATGGTGTTCTGTATGTGTGTTTGATTGTACGCTGACGATGGTGTTCTATACGTGTGTCTGATTGTAAGCAGATGATGGTGTTCTGTATGTGTTTTTGATTGTACGCTGACGATGGTGTTCTGTACGTGTGTTTGATTGTATGCTGATGATGGTGTTCTATACTTGTGTTTGATTGTACGCCGATGATGGTGTTCTACACTTGTGTTTGATTGTACGCCGACGATGGTGTTCCATACTTATGTTTGATTGTACGTCGATGATGGTGTTCTATACTTGTGTTTGATTGTACGTCGATGATGGTGTTCTGTACGTGTGTTTGATTGTACGTAGATGATGGTGTTCTGTACGTGTGTTTGATTGTACGTAGATGATGGTGTTCTGTACGTGTATTTTGATTGTATGCCGACGATGGTGTTCCGTATGTGTGTTTGATTGTATGCAGATGATGGTGTTCTGTATGTGTGTTTGATTGTATGCAGACGAGGGTGTTCTGTATGTGTGTTTGATTGTATGCAGACGAGGGTGTTCTGTATGTGTGTTTGATTGTATGCAGACGAGGGTGTTCTGTATGTGTGTTTGATTGTACACCAATAATGGTGTTCTATGTGTGTATTTGGTTGTACGCTGATGATAGCGTTCGGTACATGTGTTTAATTGTCGCCAATGATGGTGTTCTATCGGTGTGTTTGGTTGTACGCCAACGATTGTGTTCTATACGTGTGCTTGGTTTTATGCTGACGACTGTTCTATTCGTGTATTTGATTGAATGCCGACAATGGTGTTCTATACGTCTGTTTGATTGTACGCCGACGATTGTTCTATTTGTGTGTTTGATTGAATGCCGACGATGGTGTTCTATACGTGTGTTTGATTGTACGCCGACGATTGTTCTATTCGTATATTTGATTGAATGCTGACGATGGTGTTCTATACGTGTGTTCGATTGTACGCCGACGATTGTTCTATACATGTGTTTGATTTTACGTCGACGATCGTTCTATACGTGTATTTGATTGTATGCCGACGATGGTGTTCTATACCTGTGTTTGATTGTACACCGATGGTGTTGTTCTATAGGTGTGTTTGATTGTACGCCGATGATGGTTTTCTGTACGTGTGTTTGATTTTAAGCCGATGATGGTGTTCTGTATGTGTGTTTGATTGTATGCCGACGATGGTGTTATATACGTGTGTCTGATTGTACACCGATGATTGTGTTCTATACGTGTGTCTGATTGTATGCCGACAATTGTGTTCTATACGTGTCTGATTGTATGCCGACGATAGTGTTCTGTACGTGTGTTTGATTGTATGCCGATGATGGTGTTCTATACGTGTGTCTGATTGTACGCCGATGATGGTGTTCTATACGTGTGTCTGATTGTATGCCGATGATGGTGTTCTATACTTGTGTTTGATTGTACGCCGATCATGGTGTTATATACTTGTGTTTGATTGTACGCCGATGACGGTGTTCTATACTTGTGTTTGATTGTACGCCGATGATAGTGTTCTACATGTGTATTTGATTGTACGCCGACGATGGTGTTCTGTACGTGTGTTTAATTGTACTCCAATGATGGTTTTCTTTACGTGTATTTGATTGTATGCCGACGATGGTGTTCTGTACATGTGTTTGATTGTATGCAGACGAGGGTGTTCTGTATGTGTGTTTGATTGTACACCAATAATGGTGTTCTATGTGTGTATTTGGTTGTACGCCGATGATAGCGTTCGGTACATGTGTTTAATTGTCGCCAATGATGGTGTTCTATCCGTGTGTTTGGTTGTACGCCGACGATTGTTCTATACGTGTTTGATTGTACACTGACGACTGTTCTATTCGTCTATTTGATTGAATGATGACGATGGTGTTCTATACGTGTGTTCGATTGTACGTCGACGATTGCTCTATACATGTGTTCGATTGTGCGCCGACGATTGTTCTATACATGTGTTTGATTGTACGCCGACGATTGTTCTATACGTGTATTTGATTGTATGCCGACGATGGTGTTCTATACCTGTGTTTGATTGTACGTCGACGATTGTTCTATACGTGTATTTGATTGTATGCCGACGATGGTGTTCTATAGGTGTGTTTGATTGTACGCCGATGATGGTTTTCTGTACGTGTTTGATTTTAAGCCGATGATGGTGTTCTGTATGTGTGTTTGATTGTATGCCGATGATGGTGTTCTATACGTGTGTCTGATTGTACACCGATGATTGTGTTCTATACGTGTGTCTGATTGTATGCCGACAATTGTGTTCTATACGTGTCTGATTGTATGCCGACGATGGTGTTCTGTACGTGTATTTGATTGTACGCCGACGATGGTTTTCTATACGTGTTTTTGATTGTACGCCGGCGATGGTATTCTGTACGTGTGTGTCTCTAAACTTGTATAGACTTAATGCCAATGTGTGAGTTTGTGTTTGAGGACTTTGAAACAGAAACGTTACTTTCTAAAGAGTTTATGTTTATTTTTTCACTATTTTACATGTTTATTTTTGCGGGGAAACTTGACTCGACATCAAGAGAAACATGCTAATGTCACTGCAGAGAAAAAAAACACCCTTCAGGCAGTAATAATCAATGGAAGAGAAGTTATGTAAAAAAAATCACTTGCTTATGTTCTTAAGTGAATGAAAAACGTTATTCTTTTTAACATGGCCTGAGTCACCGACTGAGCCCTGTACGCCTCATGACCATTTTCCCATCATGCAATTGTGGGTGAAGTCAAGAGGACCCAATCATCTGTAAAAAAAAACCTAAAAAAAACCTGATGCAATCTTCAGCTCGACCAACTGTAAACCTCCATCACGAGCATCTACGAATCTCGTCTTCAGACCAACACCAACCACTTGTACCAGTATTTCTGGCTCAACATCTCCTCCTCAGGTCTCATGTCTGCCCACACCCCCTCCCTGGCCTCCTCCACTGACCCAGTCCTCCCTCCGTCCATCCTCCCTGTGGATCAGGAAAATACGGGATTGTAACGGGACGAGTCCTCAGCACTCTCTCACTCCCATGAATATTTCACGAGCTGGCCTTTTGCTTAATGGCAGCAGTTTCGTGCTCGCAACCCCAGCCTCGTTAAACGGACCATTATATCTTGTATTAAAATAATAGGCGAGCCGCCTCTATCTTCTCCCGTCGACTCTCCTGCCTCCTTCCTTCCTTCCTTCCTCGCCTCCTCCTCGCTCACTGCGTCTCTTCATCCCTCCTTCTCTCCTCTCGTGCTACACGATGCATGAAAGACGGGATGAAACAGGGAGTGGCGGAAGAGAAGAAGAAGAAGTACCTGCAGGTTGACCGTCATGAGATGATCTCGACGGATCCGCTGGTGCTGCGTCCCCCTCTCCAGGCTCGACGTCTCCTCGTCACGTCGGAACCATAATTCCCAGCGGGTTCGACGCCCGGAGATGATGCTCGGCCCTCAGGGGGGGAAGCGGACGAAGAAAAAAGGAGGATAATAACTGGGTCCTGGTCCTCCGTCGAGGGTCTACATCTCAGCCTCGGCGCGTCTCAAGTGTCGACATCGTCCGCGGACATCCTCGCGCGTCGACGCTCCTGCCCGTCGATGATGAAGATGAAGGAGGAGGAAGATGAGGAGGCGCGGATGCTCATCGGGACCGACGTCCAGACCTCCTCACTCGCGGAGGGGAAGGTGTGTCCGGAGAAGAAGAAGAAGAAGAAGAAGAAGGAGTCAGGAGGAGAAGGTGAAGGGTTTTTTTTTTTTCCCGCTGCTTCATCCGTGCTCGCTCCCTCTTCGTGCGCGCTCCCGCCGAGAGATCCGCCGCCCCGCGCCGCTTGTTGCGCGCTCCGGTGGTGCGCGGGGGCGCGACGGGTGTGTGTGTTTGCGCGTGTGCGAGACCGAGACAGAAATGAGTCGCTGTTTCGTTTGGAAGACTCGCACGTGAACACGAGTCTGGGGTCAGAGGTCACGCGATGGATCACTTCCGCTCATATTTACGTCTGTGAGATTGTGTTTGTCTGTTGTTTGTCATTGTGTGTGTTTCTATACATGTGTTTGTTTGTCATTGTGTGTGTTTCTATACATGTGTTTGTTTGTCATTGTGTGTGTTTCTATACATGTGTTTGTTTTTCATTGTGTGTGTTTCTATACATGTGTTTGTTTTTCATTGTGTGGGTTTGTGTACGTGTGTTTGTGTGTCATTGTGTGTGTTTCTATACATGTGTTTGTTTGTCATTGTGTGTGTTTCTATACATGTGTTTGTTTGTCATTGTGTGTGTTTCTATACATGTGTTTGTTTTTCATTGTGTGGGTTTGTGTACGTGTGTTTGTGTGTCATTGTGTGTATTTGTGTTTGTGTGTTTTGTGTGTTTGCATGTCATTATGTGTGTTTGTATATGTGTGTGTACGTGTGTTTGTTTGTCATTGTGAGTGTTTGTGTACGTGTGTTTGTCATGTGTGTTTGCATGTCATTACGTGTGTTTGTTTGTCATTTTGTGTGTTTGTGTACGTGTGTTTGTCATTACATATGTGTGTGTACGTGTGTTTGTCATTGTGTGTGTTTGTATACGTCTGTTTGTTTGTCATTGTATATGTGTGTGTACGTGTGTCTGTTTGTCATTGTGTGTGTTTGTGTACCTGTGTGTCTGAGTGGGTGTTTGTGTACGTCTGCGTGTTTGTGTACGTGCGTGTGTGTGTGTACATGTGTGTGTTTGTCATTGTGTGTGTACGTGTGTTTGTTTGTCATCGTGTGTGTTTGTGTAAGTGTGTGTCTGAGTGTGTGTGTGTATTTGTGTACGTGCGTGTGTAGGTGTGTGTATGTTTTTGAGTGTGTGTGTGTTTGTTTGAGTGGCTTCTCTTGTGTACGTGTGTGTTTGTTTGTGTCTGTATGCTTATTTAACTGAGTATGTGTGCGTGTATATTTCTGTGTGTCGAAGTGTGCGTGTGTACATGTGTATGTACATTTGCGTGTCTAAGTGTGTAAGTCTGTAGTCTGACTACGTTGTGTCTGTTTATATGCGTGTCTGATTTTGTTTTTGTGCGTTTATTGTGTCTATCTGTGTGCGTGCCTGAGTGTGTGTGTGTTTAAGCAGTGATGACCAGACTCTGAATTTTTCTATTAGACATTTTTATTTTTGTTTTTATGTACAAATTACTTTTTTCTTTTCCCTCACATTCCTTTTCAAAACAATATATTTTATTTTTATTTGTAAAATGTATCAACTATTAGGAAAAAAAATGTTTCTAAACATTAATTTTGGTTTGTTACTAACTTGCAAAAATAAAAATAACTAACATTAATATATAAACGATGTCTCTCTTAATGACATATTTAATGTGACCAACAAACACGTTTTCTTTTCTAAATTAAACAAAATATAAATAATAATTATCTGCTCAAATCTGTTCAAAATACAATTTTTTATTGAATATCGAGAGACTGTCATGAAAATTATTCCGTCTAGAGTTTATTCCTCGACCCTGAAACATCTCACTCTTAGGGTCACCGTCGGCATCATTAACAGTTTCTGAGAACTCCTCGGAAAAATGAATCACCTCCTCAGCTCCATCCTGCTCTCATCATCACCATGGCGACCCAGCTTCTTTATCATCCTCTCCGCCCCCCAACCTTCCCTCCTCCTTCTCCTTCCTCTTCCTCTCGTCCTCCACCTTGTACTTGTGTCGTCTGACTGGGTGGCTGAAGCTGCACATGGACTTCTCCTGAAGGTCCTCGTTGATCATGAAGTTCCTGTCCATGACCTCCGCCGCCTCCTGCCAGTTGACGTAGCAGTCCGGGCCCAGACGCAGGATCTCCTCCACGGCGTTGGGGACCAGGACGGAGGAGTCTGGACGCAGGACCACCACAGTGGGAACCTCCTTCACCTGGAAGAGGTCCTTCAGCTCCCTGCAGACACACACACACACACACACACACACACGTTAAACACACAGCAGCAGTGGGTTCTATTTACACTGCTATTATCCCAGCAGCGGGTTCCCGCGCTCAGAGCCTCACTTCCGCTCACCTCCTGTAGGGGTCTTCGTATGCTAAGAACAGGCACCTCTTGGGAAGCTCCTTGAGAAAGCGGTCCTGCTGGTCCTCAGAAAGATCCAAGCTGATGACAACGAAGGAGAAAAAAATGTAATGAATCCGAGTATTTTATTAGTATTATTGGAATCTCCCGCGCGTTCGTTGTTTCGACCTCAAAGAGAACCAGAAGGCGAACCGTTAAAATAACTTGTGTTTATTCTAACAACAGAAGGAGATTAAGGCACAGAATTCTGGGTCAGCGACTGTTACCCGAGGAACTCTCAGATACAGCCGACCAACTGACGACAGAAACACAGAAACAGACTTCTTATACAGTCGAGCTTGGGCGACCTCATTTTGGGTTAGACCCTTGACCAGGCCTCTTGATTTTAACCACTAGATGGCACTCTGTTAAAAGCTCATTCTCCGGATATCGTTGACTTACAAAATCATGTTTTCATGAAGTTCTAGGGCGACCATCTTCTGAATCACAACAACAGGGCACTGCCATGTGAAGTGAAGTTTCGGCAACATTTTGAGAGAGTTTTTCGGGACAAGTGGAGTTTTTTATTTCACTTGAACCCAGTGGCCCAGTGTGTGTGTGTTTAAGCCAATAGCCAAAGCTTCTTAAATTAAACAGCTTTTGTCCGAAACAAGTTTCCATTAGAATATGGCGCAAATTCGGACAAAAAACAGGACGTTAGTACACGATGTGGAGATTGGGGTTCCATTTGTGAAAGTGCGTTTGCTTTCAATAAACAGAGCTTTGTTTGTAAATCTGAAAAGGATTTTTTTCTACTAGACGCATGGATTTGTATTTTAAATTGGACACCAACTCACGACATGTTTACTTTAAACTGACATCCTGGCCAAAAATCTACCTTTCCCTAGAAGACCTTAATAGACTTTATTTTAACCACTAGATGTCACTCTATTAGAAACCCATTATCCAGTTATCATGGACTTACAAAATTATGTTTTCGTGAAGTTCTAGGGCGACCATATTCCGAATCCCCAAGAAGAGGGCAGTTCGATTTGGAGCGCAATTGTTCAGGATTTCGAGTGCCTTTCTTAAGCTTCACACTTGACCTAAAATGACCTAAAAAAAGACACTTTACAAGGTATCTTGTAGATGCTGAAGTATGAGCCAAAGATGTGCCTGAACCCCGGAAAAAAAAGGGTGCATGATGTCCAGGTAAAAAAGGGTGTATAAAAGACTCTTGACCAGTGCTGTGTCTCAAATCGCATACTAATCTTAGTATGCTAGAAGTTAGTATGCATCAGTTTAGTATGCATACTAACTAGTACGCAAATTCTCCACAGATAGTATGTCTCAAATCAAACCCTGAAGCTACACACTAACCGGAAATCACATGACAGCTTCTTCTTCTACTTCTATTTAACGATGTTTCAAGCAGCTGTTTGAACGCTATCGCCACCTGCTGGCAGCACGTATTGCAACTTTGGAAAAAGAAAGAGAATCTAAATAATCGCGAGATATTTAAGCTGGTATCAGCAGCGAAGACGTGTTTATCCTCCTACTGCTGCTGAAAATACACATTTAAGTATAAGCATATATATGCATTTATATATGACGTAACTTCCGTTGAAAACGTCACTAAAATGGCGGCTGTTTAGTATGGTTAGTGTCCATCGAACCATGCTAGTTTTGTGGGCGTGTTAGTACGCCAATTTAGTATGCATGGCGCACTAAATTTTGCATACTAAGAATTGAGACGCACTAACGTACTAAAAATACTAACTTTTAGTACGCTAGTATGCGATTTGAGACACAGCACAGGTCTCTTCAAGAAGACATTAAGATGCCCCTCAAAAAGAGGACCTCTATGATGTCTTGGTAAAATAGGTTGTATCAAGTACACCTGTTCGCTCTAGACTGTGAATACTCCAATAGAATTATAAAGATATTTTTGTCCGGGTCAGGTTGCCATAAAAACATGGCGAACCAGACGCCCAATTGCGCCTGCGTCCGCCGCAGATATCCCAGACCGTGTACCGACAGGGATATCGATAAAGCCTTAGCTTCTGGCTCAGCTCTCTCTGGATTCAATTCGTCTTCAAACAAAACCAGAGGGAAATAAAACGGCTCAGAATATGTTCCACTCGACTGTGCCGACCCAATTACACAGACGCCGACATCAGAACCCTGGTGAGTCGGTACCTTATGTAGAGAAGGACCAGCTGTGCGGAGCGATCCACGTAGAACTCGTCCGTCAGCCGCTTGTAGAAGTCTTTGAGTTTGGGAACAAACTGTTGGCAGCGTTCGCAGGAGGCGGCAGCAAAGAACAGCATCAGAACCCGGTTCTGCAGGCGCGCCACGATCTCTCGCTCCGTGTCCAGCTCGTCCTGGTCTTTGTTGTTCTTTATCAGAACCCGCTCCAGAAACAGGTCGGCCATCATCGCCAGGGACCAGAACCTCGGGACTGTCGTTCATATTTACCTGCCATTAATCCTGGTCACGGTTAATACAGATAATCCCCGCAGGTGCTTGTCTGCGCTCTATCCTCGAATCCAAGCACAAGAAAGAAGATTCCCAATCTTTCCGTCGGCATTTGCACTTCAGCTCCGAGTTTTCACTGATTTACTCCTCCATTGTTTCCTTCACCTCTTCGACACCGGCCGCTCACTCTCGGCGACTATTGTGTCGCGGTCTCTGGGAACAAGGGATTGTCAGAGCAGCTGATAAAGGGACTCGAGCGCTTCCTGTGGGGGAAATGAAAGCCTGGAGCTTCGGTTGATGCGTCCAACTGAGGAGTGCAAGCGTTTATCTACTGGTTTATATGGATTATCTATGTGTCAACCATGAAATGTGTGTGTCTGTGGGGGGTTTAAACAAATAAACACATTTGCATCAAAACTTGATGTGAGAAAGCTTGACGACCAGAAGGAAGATGAAACTCACCGACATGGTTTCAGACTTATGGTCCAAGAGCTTCCAAGGAGAACCACCGTTTTGCTGGAACACAAACTCACGTCATGTTTTCCTCTGAACTAACAAAACCTTACACTTTCACGCCTTAGTGGTTATTTTAACCATTAGGTGGCGCTCTGTTTCAAACTTATGGTCCAGATCTGGTCCACCAGGTCATTAACGTGGCATAACAACGATAGCAGTGATTAAGAGAAGGCACAGATCGAACGTCCTAGGATAACACAAGGGATAACACAAACACGTTTGTTTTCAAGCCTTCGGATCACCTTGACCCATGGACAACACAAGAGATACCACAAACACATTTGTTTTCGGGGCTTTCCGTCACTTTAACAACGCAAGGGTCAAGATTATAGGTGATGGAAAGTTACTGAGTTAGAAGGTATTATTATATTTACGTCACAGTTCATTGACTCCTGGCAGAGGAAGAAACTAAATACTACACTCTCACGTATACATCCGACAGTGATATTGAAACAGTTTACACGTCTGTGATACACTCTGTGACTTTAAACCATCTCTGTTCTCTGCTCGAGTGCACAGTTTAAGTTGCATTTCTAACCTGACAATGAGTGTCACGATGAAACACAGACTCACAGTCCAGTGAACCTAATATTTAAGAAATGTACTCGATGAGTGTTTGATGACAGAAAACACATAATTATAATATATATAAACCTACATTATTATAGAGAAAAAAAAATCGCAATCAGAATTACATTTTCTAGTAAATTAACATTTTGTCCTTTAGCTCTAAATCTCCCGTCTGACATTTTGACTTTCCACTGACATTAGACCCACCCCCTGCTGTTTATACAAAGTTAAAAGACACCAACTAAATTCTAATTAATTTTCGTCGTGTCATGTGTATTTCAAACTGCATGGTGTCCTTGCTAGGTTAAGTTTGTGGACGACAGCGTTAGCTTGATGTGTTTTTCAGATTTAATCTTAAATTAAATAACAAAACCATAGTTTCGAGTATCAAATTGAGAATATGTTTAATAGCCGGAAAATATTGAATGTTTGTTTCATGTCTCAAATGCATCTTGTTTGTTACTGGGTGGTCAAAAAGGATTAATTTATATTTATTCATATTTATTTCTACATAATATTAATTCATTTTAATTTAAAATATTTGAGCGTCAACTCGTCCGCAATTTGGACTTTCCACTGACATTAGACCCGACCCCAGCAATTTGACCGACTTGTTTGTTAAGGGAGGGTGAGTAGCGTCACAAGGTAAGATAAAATAAACCTTTATTGTTCCCAGAGTGAGGACATATGTACAATAACAGCAGCACAGTTCACAGAATGACTCACACAAAGATACAGTCGTCGTGTTGAGATTCTACTTCCACGGTCTCTTCTTTTTTCGCACACATCACTTCATGTTTAGATTGAATGAATCAAGCTTCAGTCGGTAACATCGAAGCTCCTGGTCTTTCTTAACTCAGTTATAAACAAGTGATTTATCTGAACATCAGTTTGATTTTAAAACAAATACAGCCCTTATTAAGACGCACTCATCACCGCAACCACCTTTCTTATGGTCCCAAACTCCCATGATGCCTTTCTGCACACTGCTCTCCCTAATGACGACTGATTGGTCGATACAATACAGTATTTAAACGACACGTTCATGTTGCAAAATCATGGAAAACTATGATTGGTGTCTGAGAAGCAAAGCAATTTTTCGGGAGATGTTGAGGTCACGCTACTGGGAGAGACTTTGGTAAATATTACATCGGAATAAAGATAATATTCAAAGGTCAATTTCTGTATCAATGATTTCTGAATATTTTGGAAACATTTTTATAATCCAACGATTACTATTGACATGTTGCAAAAAAAAAACACCTGCGAAAATGTGCGAAACCTTACGGTAATTTCTGATGGGAAGCATGAAAAAAAGAAAACGCCAGACGAGAAATGTTGGAAAAACACAACATTTTACCGAGAGAATTGTCTGCATTTCGGTCGCTACAGTGAGAGTTCATGGAGTTTTCATCAACTACATCAAAATCAAAGATGCTCATGTGATACTCATGTTCACAGTAGCAGCTACAAGTGAAAACGTCCACTTCTGAACACAAAAATGTAGATTATTCCGCAGCAAACACTGTCAATAGTCAGGTGCCCACGACGACGGTTTATTTATTCGCCAGCGCCAGAAGCTTAATCTGTTGCTAAAGCTGCCGACATTAGCGGAGCATGTAGCCGCGTGGAGGAGAGATAAAGCTCCATCTGGCATCGTTCATCCATCTTTCAATTAATTCATCCAAGTTTCGCTGCTAGAAAACTGAGGTAATAAATGAATGATGGAGGAAAATGTTGTCACTTGTTTCCCGCTCGACCATTACAGAGAAAAATGTGCAGGATTTGAGCTTTAAACTGTTTGTGAAATATTCTTGACATGTGTTTTTATGCATTTAAATCATTAAAATGAGGTCTTTAATGTTAAAATGTGACATTTATTTAAAGGACTTTGAATCTTGTAAATACAAACGTCTTGTGTTTTAAGAGTAAAAACATTCATTTAAAATGGAGTATTTCTGTTTAAAATAAACTGTTAGATATTGTTCCTTCTCAACTTGACATTAACTGGGAATAAGAAAAAGAAAAAGAACCTGAAAAAATAGATTTTCTTCTATTCAAACAAAAAAGTTGAAATATTTATGACCGATTTATTTCAAAACGTGAATATAAGTACGTGTAAGTATTCGCTGTGTGGACAGAAATACAATGACTTATAAATTAAATGTCATGTGACACACAGGAAGTGATCTCGAAACATGGTGAAGTATCTGGACGATGTCGTCCAAGATTCACCTTCTCCACCACGTGCCCTTGTCCTCCTTCCCTCCCCCCTCCTCGGGGTCCGCCCTCCCTCCCCCCCACAGGTTCCACCACCTCTTCCTCCTCTTGTCCTCCTCCGTCTTGTACTTCAGCCTCCTCACCGGGTCCGTGGCCGTCTTCATGTTCAGGTTGTCGAACTCCTCGTTCAGCATGAAAGTTCTCTCCACCACCTCCGCCGCCTCCTGCCAGTTGCTGAAGCACTCGTAACCGTGGCGACAGATGTCCGGGACGGCGTTGGGAGACAGGACGGATCCGTCCGGACGGAGGACGACCACCGTGGGAACCTCCTCCACCTGGAACATGGCCTGGAGTTCCCTGGAAAATATCAAAAATCAAGAGAGTTTTTCCCTGGTTTGAACATAAACGACATTTTCTTACTCAATTTTAACAACAATATGAAAGAAAATCTTGATTTTTTTTAGTGAAATGAACTAATTTCTAGTTCAAAATATTCTCTTGACGCAGTTTTTCTTAGTACTCTAGTTTCCATTTTAAATAATACCACCACTAAATACAAAAACACTGTTTCTTTAAGTGATGTCACAGACAAACACTTGCAGGAGCCAAGGTCTCAAGCAGTCTGTTTTCACCTCTTTTCATCCGAACACCTTCAATATTTGTAATTTTAACAGATAATAAACAACAACAAATAAACAATTATTTTTTTTATCCCAAGGAATCGTTAAATGTTTCAATGCATGTTTATTTCACGACTCAAATGCATCTTGTTAATTATCTGGAGGTAAAAATTTAATTAACAATTGAATTTAAAAAAGAATCATTTGATTTCATATTCACATTAATTATTATACACAATATGAATTTATTATTAAATTAAATTTATATTATTATATATTATTTATATTGATTTATGGAAGTATATCAGTGCCAGAAATATTAGTTTATTTAAATATTGTTCTTAAAATTTTGGAATTATTTAATTCAATCCTTTGTAAATAAATCATTTTCACACATATATATATAGTTATATATTCTAATTCCAATAATTCAAAAATAAATGTTCTAAATTATTTTATAATAAATTCGATATTAAAGTGTTGGTATTAAAGAACCATCTTACTAGACTAAGCTAATCGAGCACAGAGCTCCTCGCTCTAACTTTTAAATTCAAACCAAAGTGTCAATCACCGTAAGTTGGAAATTGATTGACATGTCAGAACTTCTTGAGTGAGAGTTGGATCCAGAAGCTCGGTTCTCTGTTGGTAATGTCTGGTGGCAACATTTTCACAAAATTAATGAATTAAAAGGCTACACATAAAAGAATATTGAATTTAGAACATTCATTTTATTAACTATTAGAATTAGAATATATTAAAAAAAAATATATATATATATATGAATTAATTTCTAAATCAACTTTAAAAAATAATAAAATAATACAAATCTTTGGATTTCAAAACAAAATATGTCCAAACATTAACTTTAAAAGCTGCAGGACTCACTGTATCCTCTCGTCCTCAGTCATCGCCGGGATCTGACAGGATTTGAAGTGTTCCTTTTGCTTCTGAGGCAAACGAACGTTGCAAATATTTGCATGTTAATTGAAATTATGTTTTTTTTTTTTTTATTCAAACAATGAAATCATTAATGATAAAATTTAATTCAATTTAATTTAATTCAACTTTCTGATGACACTTACTCTTCTATACTTTTCCAAACTATTGAGTTAAATGTATACTAAATATTTCCTAAATATACATTTTGCAACAAGATGATAAAATGCTTATCACGAAAAGTAAAAGGACATTTTTAGACACGACACAAGTATTGACGCGTCAAACCAGATGATTGACTGGATTCAACCTCTGGTTCCTCATGTTTGCTCGTCTTCATTACAGTCGACACTTAATCCCGGTCGACCTGGACTCTCAGACCATGTGAACCAGACCCGGTCAAGAGATTAACCTTTTAAAACATCTACTTATGAGTCGCCGAGGTCGTCGTCGCTCAGACCTTCTACCTACTTCCTGTACGGATCCTCGAAGGCCAGGAACAGAACCTTCTTGTGCAGCTGCTTGAGGAACCTCTCCTGCTGCTCCTCCGACTGGTCCAGGCTGCGGAGACAAGACGGCGTCACGGAGGAGAAGAAGAAGAAGAAGAAGAGAGGAGGGCGGGAGAGTCGAGAACCTGACGTAGATGAGCGCCAGCAGTTTGGGGTACTCGATGTAAGCCGGGTCCTTCAGGCGCTTGAAGAAGTCGTTGAGAAGAGGCAGGAACTTCTGGCACTTCTCGCTCTCCGTGGCGGCGAACAGCAGCAGGACGATGCGGTTTTCCAGGATCCCCACGATTTCCCGCTCGGTGTTGAGCTCGTCCTGGTCCCAGTTGTTCTCCACCAGAACCCGGTTGAGGAACAGATCCACCATGATGCCTCGGGATGCTGGACAAGATTGAAGAGCGCCTGATGGGAAAGGTTTTCAAAACATAAAAGAAGAAGAAAAAAATGTGAATTTAGTGGAACGAAAAACAAAGTACATGTAATGCCTTTATGCGAATGAAAATAAATATAAATTAAAATAGAAAGTTATAAATAAAGCATGGACGGCCAAATATTTTACCCTCAACTTTAAAGTTGTCATGTGATCATGTGACGCATGATTGGCTGAGAGATTGATCCAGTAGCTCGGTGCTCTATTGCTATTGTCTGGTGACTCTATTATACCAACATTTCTAGTTCAACTTAAACTTTTAATTTGCAACATTTATTTTTAATATTAGTGGAATTCAAATATTAAACTCGATGTGTAAAAAGAAAATTAGTAATTTAAAAATTATCAGATTTTTTGTATTAAATGATACTTTAAAAATCCGGAAATTTTCATTAAATTATAATTTTTGTTTTATACTTATTCTGCCGACAGATAAAAGTGGTTGTTCATACAAGCAGCAACACAAGGTTATGCACTGACACGCCGTCAGGCAGCGTCTTAGCATTCTCCACACACTGTGATAAATGGTGTCACAAGTAGGATGAAGAAGCAGCAAGTTTTGTTAGCGTGGCAAAAATCTGTCATCTGGTAAAGCTATGAAAGTAATATGAAAGTCATGCTTTAGCATAGCATGTTTCTATGCTTAATCATGTTATGCTAACGTATGTTATTTTTTTGGAGATGCATTGCAATACGTAACAAGGATATATTTGTAGTATTGTCGAGTACTTGAACTAACATAAAACTAGCTACTTTCAGGCTAACATAAAATTAGCTTCTTTCAGGCTAACATAAAACTAGCTAGTTCCAGGCTAACATAAAAGTAGCTACTTTCCGGCTAACATAAAACTAGCTACTTGCAGACTAACATAAAACTAGCTATTTTCAGGCTAACATAAAAATACCTACTCTCAGGCAACATAGAAATACCTACTTTCAGTAATTGTAGTATTGTCGAGTTCTTGACTCTGGTGTTGTGATAGTGTAGCAACAAGGATATATGTGTAGTATTTTCCAGTACTTGAATCTGGTGTTGTGATAGTGTAGTAACGAGCATATATGTGTAGTATTGTCCAGTACTTGACTCTGGTGTTGTGATAGTGTAGTAACGAGCATATATGTGTAGTATTGTCCAGTACTTGACTCTGGTGTTGTGATAGTGTAGTAACAAGTATATATGTGTAGTATTTTCTAGTACTTGAATCTGGTGTTGTGATAGTGTAGTAATGAGCATATATGTGTAGTATTGTCCAGTACTTGACTCTGGTGTTGTGATAGTGTAGTAACAAGTATATATGTGTAGTATTTTCTAGTACTTGGATCTGGTGTTGTGATAGTGTAGTAACAAGTATATATGTGTAGTATGGTCCAGTACTTGACTCTGGTGTTATAGTATTTACAGACCAAATGACTCTTGACGAAGTCATAACTGATTCCATTTGTTTTCAAAACAAAATATGTCCAAACATCAACTTTAAAAGCTGCAGGACTCACTGTATCCTCTCGTCCTCAGTCATCGCCGGGATCTGACAGGATTTGAAGTGTTCCTTTTGCTTCTGAGGCAAACGAACGTTGCAAATATTTGCATGTTAATTTAAATTATGTTTTATTTGTTTTATTCAATTATTTTTATTTATACACACTTTATTGGAGATTTCAATAACATATGATTGGGAATCTTTTGAAATGAATACATAAATAAGGTAATATTGAATTTCCTTGTTTATAGTTAGCTTGACTAAGACAGTCAATGCTAGCATTTCTAGCATTTCTAGCTTTGCTTAACAATCAAACAACTTTGTAAACTGAAAGTACTTCTGTAAATGTCAAACAAAATCCAGAGTTAGACACAAAGGCGACACAAAAACAAAACTTTTTACGAGAGAAATACTCATGAGAAACACAAAATGAGGTTTCAAACTACAAAAAGAATCATTTGTTATCAAGTAGAAATGAATGAACAAATCAAAAGAGGTCATTGTGACTCAGTAGTTGAGGTCGGATGAGTTTTATCAGCTTTTCTCTGCGAGCGGAGAATCGAGATAACATTCTTTAATGAGATTTGACCCACAAACACACGACGGGTTTAAGTGAAATGACCCGAGGAAGAAAAAAACAAGCTTTAATCTGATATTTGAAAAGTAATTAAAGTTATCTTATAAGTGTTTTAAAAGTGTTATTAACGCTTGAGACGGAAGATTCTGACTCACCTTTACGACCCCGAGTTTAAACAATCCCAGAGAGCAGCGTTCCTTCCCTGAAATGTCTCATCCTTCCAGCCCTTGAGCAAGTTGTCCTGCGTCGTTCAACCGGCAACAACATGAGTGTCCAGGAGAGATGGTATTACTTTGAAAACGGAGGGGGAGGAGGGGATTAGGGAATTTAACAAATTGGATTCCCGTCTGTGTTAGCTACTTTCAGGCTAACATAAAAGTAGCTACTTTCAGGCTAATATAAAACTAGCTACTTTCATGCTAACATAAAAGTAGCTACTTTCAGGCTAATATAAAACTAGCTACTTTCATGCTAACATAAAAGTAGCTACTTTCAGGCTAACATAAAACTAACTACTTTCAGCCTAACATAAAAGTAGCTAATTTCAGGCTAACATAAAAGTAGCTACTTTCAGGCTAACATAAAAGTAGCTACTTTCAGGCTAACATAGAAATAGCTACTTTCAGGCTAATGTGGAAATAGCTACTTTCAGGCTAATATAAAACTAGCTACTTTCAGGCTAATATAAAACTAGCTACTTTCATGCTAACATAAAACTAGCTACTTTCAGGCTAACATAAAATTAACTACTTTCAGCCTAACATAAAAGTAGCTTGTTTCAGGCTAACATAAAAGTAGCTACTTTCAGGCTAACATAAAAGTAGCTACTTTCAGGCTAACATAGAAATAGCTACTTTCAGGCTAATGTGGAAATAGCTACTTTCAGGCTAATATAAAACTAGCTACTTTCAGGCTAACATAAAACTAGCTACTTTCAGGCTAACATAAAATTAACTACTTTCAGCCTAACATAAAAGTAGCTTGTTTCAGGCTAACATAAAAGTAGCTACTTTCAGGCTAACATAAAAGTAGCTACTTTCAGGCTAACATAAAAGTAGCTACTTTCAGGCTAACATGGAAATAGCTACTTTCAGGCTAATGTGGAAATAGCTACTTTCAGGCTAATATATCACTAACTACTTTCAGGCGAACATGGAAATAGCTACTTTCAGGCTAATATAAAACTAGGTATTTTCAGGCTAACATAAAAGTAGCTACTTTCAGGCTAACATAAAAGTAGCTACTTTCAGGCTAACATAAAACTAGCTACTTTCAGGCTAACATCAAAGTAGCTGCTTTCAGGCTAACATAAAACTAGCTAGTTCCAGGCTAACATAAAAGTAGCTACTTTCAGGCTTACATAAAAGTAGCTACTTTCAGGTTAACATAAAAGTGGCTACTTTCAGGCTAACATAAAACTAGCTACTTTCAGGCTAATATAAAACTTCCCTCGACAACACTTTTTGACGCTCGACTGTATCACTGATTATGAATTATTTTATAATTTATGTTACGGTTTTATTCATATCTCTTCAGATTATTATGCAGTATTGATTCAAAACTATAGCTTCACATGCCAACATCTTCAAAAACAATTACAGTTTTATGCTTTCATAAAACCTGCATTAGCTTGTATACTAGCTTGTACGATGCTAATGTTTATTATTCTTGTTACATTCTTAATGTCAGCATTTGTAGCTTTTAATTATTAAAGCAAATTCTTGTCTTTGGTTTTTGTTAGCAATGAAGTCTAATTTTAAACCAGTGTCACACGAAGATTCCATTTCAATCATATTGTTAATAAATAACTGTATTCATGGCGCTAGTTTAGTGTATTTAGGATAATTTAAAGGGTTTACTTTGTACTTACGCTAGTTGCTCTAGTTTCAATAGAGTTTATGTTTTAGAATCCTGTCATGACTTCACTCATTTAGCTTTAACATGTTTCTGATTTTTATAGAAGTTTCACGCTAAACATTAGCTGTTAACGTACATGCTACTAACGTCTACAACGATAGTAAAGTTGTATCCAGTGATCTTTCTTTTAAATCACCTTAATAATCTATTTTATTATTTGTACCTTGAACACGCTCGCTTCAAGGAACTTGAATGGCTGATATTAAAAAGAAACGGCTATGCTAACTAGTTCGAAGGTATTTAACAGAATCTACTTAAAATAACAATGTATAAATATTTTTTGTGCGGACAATTGTTATTTTCTTATTGCTATCATGCTAGCATTCAAACTTTTTTTTTTATATACAATAGTGCTAATTGATTAAAACAAAGTTTTGTGCTAGACATGTTAGCTAGCATGTAGCTAGATGTTGTGATGGTGTCCATATCATTGTTTAGAAGCTTTTGGACTTTGTTTCTAGACCTCCACGACAGTATTTCTTCATTTTATAATTCAGTTATTTTGCTTTTTATTGATCTTCTTATAATACATTTATCATCTTTTTTTGGCTACGCCCATTAGCATGGGCTACAGCTTTCACTTCCAGCCATGTTGTTTTTGTTTAAATAGCATCAGTACGTGGAGATTATTCCAGAAACTAAGAAAGATTATGCGACGACTACAGACACACTCGCCGAGGTAAAGACAGCCATTGATTTCCAGACGTCTCTGAGAAGAAGAAGAAGAAGAAGAAGAAGAAGAAGAAGAAGAAGAAGAAGAAGAAGAAGAAGAAGAAGAACGCGGCTTTAATCTGCGAGCGCCGGGAAAGTAAATATAGCGAGAGTGTGAGATCTAATGGGATTAGAGCTTGAAGAACATGTGCGACTGCAGGTGATTTAAACCTTTAGAGATTCAGTCAAACTCATCAACATTACATGATAAACACAAACAAAGAGGCTTTTTTTTTCAAACGTTTTATTCTTTCTTTTGTTCAAAAGAAACAATATTTGATCAAATAACACAAACTGCTAACAGAAGAATATATATGGAAAAGTGGGATTTTGATATTTAAAACATTTTCTATTCCTTAAAAAGACGTGTGCAAAACAGGACGAGGGGTAAAAAACTACAGAAACATTATCACGGAACAATATTTGGTTTAAATGAGAGCATGCACTTGAACTTCCCTTTATGGCAACTTTGGTCAAATAAGATGACGAATACTACTTTCAGGCTAACATAAAAGTAACTACATTCGGGCTAACACAAAGCTAGCTACTTTCAGGCCAACACAAAGCTAGCTACTTTCAGGCTAACGTAAAACGACCTACTTTTAGGCAAATATAACATTAAAATAAGCTACTTTCAGGCTAACATAAAACTAGCTACTTTCATGCTAACATAACACAAGATACTTTCAGGCTAACATAAAACTAGCTACTTTCAGGCCAACATAAAACTAGCTACTTTCAGGCTAACATAGAACTACCTGCTTTCAGGCAAACATAAAACTACCTACTTTCAGGCTAATATAAAATTAAGTACTTTCAGGCTAACATAAAACTAGCTACTTTCAGGCTAATACCAAATGAGGTACTTTCAGGCTAACATAAAAGTAGCTACTTTCAGGCTAATATAAAATTAGGTACTTTCAGGATAACATAAAACTAGATACTTTCAGGCTAACATAAAACTAGCTACTTTCAGGCTAATACCAAATTAGGTACTTTCAGACTAACATTAAAATAAGCTACTTTCAGGCTAACATAAAACTAGCCAATTCCAGGCTAACATAAAACTAGTTACTTTCATGCTAACATAAAACTAGCTACTTTCAGGCTAACATAAAACTAGCTACTTTCAGGCTAACATAAAACTAGCTACTTTCAGGCTAACATAGAACTATCTGCTTTCAGGCAAACATAAAACTAGCTACTTTCAGGCTAATATAAAATTAAGTACTTTCAGGCTAACATAAAACTAGCTACTTTCAGGCTAATACCAAATGAGGTACTTTCAGGCTAACATAAAAGTAGCTACTTTCAGGCTAATATAAAATTAGGTACTTTCAGGATAACATAAAACTAGATACTTTCAGGCTAACATAAAACTAGCTACTTTCAGGCTAATACCAAATTAGGTACTTTCAGGCTAACATAAAAGTAGCTACTTTCAGGCTAATATAAAATTAGGTACTTTCAGGATAACATAAAACTAGATACTTTCAGGCTAACATAAAACTAGCTACTTTCATGCTAACAGGGTCAAACTATATTTCATGATAAACACAAACAAAGAAGCGTTTATTTTTTTTTTAAAAACAACGTTTTATTCTTTCTTTTCTTCAAAAGAAACAATATTTGATCAAATAACACAAACTACTAGCAGACGACTATATATATTTATTTTAAAAATATTTTCTATTCCTTAAAAAGACGTGTGCAAAACAGGACGAGGGGTAGAAATCTACAAAAACATTATCACGGAACAATATTTGGTTTAAATGAGAGCATGCACTTGAACTAAGTCTCTTCACTTCCCTTTATGGCGACTTTGGTCAAATAAAATGACAAATGATAAAAAAAAACAAAAAAAGATACACTATAAAAACATTTTTTGCCTGAACTGTGAAATCTCGTGGGAACTTATAATGTGGTTTTTATATCACAACAATAATTTCTCAAAGTGAGGTGTCATTATATGACCTCTGACCCTTAAAAGAATTCCATTACTTGGACGTCAACATGTCATCCTTGTCTTTCAAAAGTGGTGGAAGGAATAAAAGAGGTTGACGGAGGGAAGAGAAAAAAATCAATGGAAAGAAATCTCACGCTGTTGCTGATAAAAGGTCTCAGAAGAGAAGCGAGTGTTTTTTGTCTTACGATGCAATCAGGACGTCAGAGACGACCCCCCATCAAATCAAGATTCCTTCTTCGCTCCGAGTCTGTGTTCAGTTTGTTCTTGTTTTCTACCAGAAACCTCAGTCACGCCCACGACCTCCATTTGCCGTCGACACAGAGAAATAACGTTTTCTGATCGGGTTCATGAGCCAGAGGTTGATGGTTCAACTTCCTGGAGCCTTCACTGAGGTCCAAATATTACAACAACAGTGAGGGAAGAAATGAACGTCGTGTTTGGATCTTTCTCCGACGTACGACGTTTAACGAACCGAAATCTTCTCAAACCTTTAAGTATCTTCTTTAAAATATCATCCGTCAACTGTGATCGTTCCACTTCTTCACTCTTCATCTCTGTTGCTATGACCGGTGACAGAAAACCTTCTGTCGTTTGTGTTGCGATTAAACTTGCAACCGACGACTGAGGAAGAGAGGATACAGTGATAAATGAGGACGAGAGGAGACAGTGATGACTGAGGACGAGAGGATACAGGGATGACTGAGGACGAGAGGAGACAGGGATGACTGAGGATGAGAGGATACAGCGATGACTGAGGACGAGAGGAGACAGGGATGACTGAGGACGAGAGGAGACAGGGATGACTGAGGACGAGAGGAGACAGGGATGACTGAGGACGAGAGGAGACAGGGATGACTGAGGACGAGAGGATACAGTGATGACTGAGGACGAGAGGATACAGCGATGACTAAGGACGAAAGGATACAGCGATGACTGAGGATGAGAGGATAAAGTGATGACTGAGGACAAGAGGATACATCGAGGACAAGAGGATACAGCAATGACTGAGGACGAAAGGATACAGCGATGACTGAGGATGAGAGGATACAGTAATGACTGAGGACAAGAGGATACAGTAATGACTGAGGACAAGAGGATACAGCGATGACTGAGGACGAAAGGATACAGCGATGACTGAGGACAAGAAGATAAAGCGATGACTGAGGACGAGAGGATAAAGCGATGACTGAGGACAAGAGGATACAGCGATGACTGAGGACGAGAGGATACAGTAATGACTGAGGACAAGAGGATTCAGTAATGACTGAGGACAAGAGGATACAGCGATGACTGAGGACGAAAGGATACAGCGATGACTGAGGACAAGAGGATACAGTAATGACTGAGGACAAGAGGATACAGTAATGACTGAGGACAAGAGGATACAGCGATGACTGAGGACGAAATGATACAGCGATGACTGAGGACGAGAAGATAAAGTGATGACTGAGGACGAGAGGATAAAGTGATGACTGAGGACGAGAGGATAAAGCGATGACTGAGGACAAGAGGATACAGCGATGACTGAGGATGAGAGGATGCGGTGAGTCCAGAAGCTTTTAAAGCTGATGTTTGGACATATTTTGGTTTGAAAACAAATGAAAGCAGTTACGACTGAAGAGTCATGTGGTCTGTGAATACTACAACACCATGTCAAGTACTCGACAATACTACAGACATATACTTGTATAATAATCACTGCAGAATGGAGACGATGTGTCTCCAATTTGCTTCTTGTTTTAAAACGAGGGTTTTCTTACGGGAAACAGTACAAACAAGTTCATACTTTACCACAAGGAGTTGGATATTTTTGTGGTTCTTGAAGCTGGTTCTTAAATATGGAAGTATATCAGTGACATCAAAGTGTATTTTTCGATCATTTAATTCAATTATTTCAGTAGGAGGAAGGTTCAATTTGTTTTTATTGAATTCATGATCGTGTATATGTATATTTTTTAATTGATTGATTAGATCAATGACTTTTTCTTACACAGACTTTGATTCTGATACAGAAAGAGACTCGAGCCACTCAATCACATTAAGTCACGTGACCGTCTGCGCGTCGCCTGATTGGCTTAGGGCTCGCTTCAGTGGTATTGATTAAGACTATTGAATTAAGAATCAGTTATTGGAATAAGAAGATTAAACGTGTACAATTTTTGGTACATTTTCATTAAATGATTCAACTTTACAATCTATAAATTATCCAATTGAATTATTCAATAAAAACAAATTCAACTTTTTAATACATCGTTATTGCAATAATAAGAATTAAATGTGTTTTTTGAACATTTTTTAAATGTTCAATTTAACCAGTTAGTTTACCCACGGAGCTGATTCACTTCCCAGAACCTCACGTTTTTGTGATACTAAGTATTTATGGTTTGAATCTATGTGAAAAACTTGTTTTCCTTTCGCTCAATCAAACCGTTGATCACAGCTTTTGTACCAAAACCCCCGACACTCACCCCCTCACACTCACCCCTCACACTCACCCCCTCACACTCACCCCCTCACACTCACCCCCTCACACTCACCCCCTCACACTCACCCCCTCACACTCACCCCTCACACTCACCCCCTCACACTCACCCCCTCACACTCACCCCCTCACACTCACCCCTCACACTCACCCCCTCACACTCACCCCCTCACCCCCTCACACTCACCCCTCACACTCACCCCCTCACACTCACCCCTCACACTCACCCCTCACACTCACCCCCTCACACTCACCCCCTCACACTCACCCCCTCACACTCACCCCCTCACACTCACCCCTCACACTCACCCCCTCACACTCACCCCTCACACTCACCCCCTCACACTCACCCCTCACACTCACCCCCTCACACTCACCCCCGACACTCACCCCCTCACACTCACCCCCGACACTCACCCCCTCACACTCACCCCCTCACACTCACCCCTCACACTCACCCCTCACACTCACCCCTCACACTCACCCCCGACACTCACCCCCTCACACTCACCCCCTCACCCGTTCACACTCACCCCCGACACTCACCCCCTCACACTCACCCCCTCACACTCACCCCCGACACTCACCCCCTCACACTCACCCCCGACACTCACCCCCTCACACTCACCCCCTCACACTCACCCCCTCACACTCACCCCCGACACTCACCCCCTCACACTCACCCCCGACACTCACCCCCTCACACTCACCCCCTCACACTCACCCCCTCACACTCACCCCCTCACACTCACCCCCTCACACTCACCCCCTCACACTCACCCCCGACACTCACCCCCTCACACTCACCCCCTCACACTCACCCCCTCACACTCACCCCCTCACACTCACCCCTCACACTCACCCCCTCACACTCACCCCTCACACTCACCCCCTCACACTCACCCCTCACACTCACCCCCTCACACTCACCCCCTCATCCCCCCCGACCCGGCGTCACAGCTCGTCCCTGGCGCTCCAGTTCTCCAGCTCCGACTGCAGCACGTCCGAGTTCTGGGCCCGGGAGCTCAGCTCCTCCTGCTCCTGGCTCTTCCTGGACTTGGCCCGGTCCCAGTCGGTCCTGGCCGTCTCGTTGTCCCAGACGACGGAGGTCTCGGTGTCGCTGACGTAGCCCGGCTCGCCCGTGTAGTGGGTCGGGTAGACCAGGAGCGGCTCGGCGGAGAAGGCGCGGAGGTCGCGGCGCTCGAAGTGCTGCATGTACTCGGAGCTGAGGAGCGAAGGAGTGGAGATCGGATTTAGTTTTGAACTATTTTTACAAGTCGTTAAATTCAATCATTGATATAATGAAAGGTTGAATTAATATAAATTATATTTTCTTAAATTTAATTCAATTTTTTTCTATATCGTCGTAAAATGAGTTTTTATTGAATCGTTGAATTTGACAATTTCAATATTGACAAGTTGAGTTTGTTTTTATTGAATAATTGATTTAATTTAATACTAGGTTAAAACATTGAATTACTCAAATTTGGATTAAAAAATATATATATTTGAACCCTTATTTTTATCTCAGGGTCAAGATGACCCAATGGCCCGAAAACAAACAATTACATTTGTTTTTCCCGCCTTCGGGTCACCTTGACCCTGACATAATACAAGGGTTAAAATTGAATTTAAAAATTTTTTTACACGTAGAGTTTGATATCTAATTCCAGTGATTGAAATTGTTTCTAAATTCAATAGTTTTTAATTCGCAGCCTTTTAAACTCAATATAAAAATGTTGGTATAGTGAGTTACTTGATCGATGTCACATGATCATCTTTGTATCGCGTGATTGGCTGAAAGTTCTATCAAGTAGCTCAGTACTTGATAGAACTATTGTCTGGTGTCACTATTACACCAACATTTGGATTTTGAGCTCAAAAGCGAAGCTACAAGATTTAAAAACAATGAATTGAGAAAAAATGGACTTATTTCAGTCAGAAAATCCAACCCTATATGTCAAAATAATAATAATTACATTTGAAATTGTCTGAATTTTAAAAATTAAATGATAAAAAATACAAAATGACACCTTTTTAATAAGCAAATATTTGAATTAAATTATTAAATACAAACTAAAAACAACCCTTTCATGTAGAGACGATTCAATTTAACTATTCAAATAACAATTGTGTTAAAATGTTCAACGTAATAATACATCACAATAATACATTCAATACTACTGTGTACTACAGCAAGAGCAGCTCACACGGGATGTTTGTTGTACATGACGGGCAGGAACTCGTCCACAGGAAGCATCTTGTTCAGCGGCTCGGCTCGCAGCAGCTTCTGAGCTCCTCGCAGCGACACCATGTATCCCAGAGTCCAGTACGAGTAGTCGGCTTCCACCAGGTTGTGCACGTCCGGCACCGACTTCTCCTGGTGGTCCACCTGCATCCGCTTCCTGCCGATGTATCTGCGCCACACACAGGAGGTGAAGGTGAAGGTCACAGCTCAAGGTCGGCAGATCGTCCACCAGTTCAATGTCAATCAAACTCATCCAGACGTCCAGCCACGGGGAACACAACACTTTTAAACAGTGCATTATGGGACTTGAAGTCATTGGGAGTTTGTTTACCAACTGGCTGTGTTTCTTTCTGTAATTACTATGTGTGTAAGAAAATACTTAAATACTTAAAGATCACATTTTATTCTAAATGTTTTTGTTTTCTAAAAATGTTTTACTCTCATCATAGATATTTAATGGTTTTTATATTTCAATAAAGTGTGTATTAAATAAAATATATATATATTCTTAACACGTACAGATTCACGGCATTTGTTAATTTTTGCAATTAAACTTGCCGACCCAGCAGTCATTACATCTTCCACAGAATTAAATTTTCTTCCAAGACCCCGGCTATGGCTGAGGACGAGAGGATACAGTGATTAATGTGGATGAGAGGAGACAGTGATGGCTGAGGTCGAGAGGATACAGTGATGGCTGAGGAAGAGAGGAGACAGTGATGAATGAGGACGAGAGGATACAGTGATGACTGAGGATGAGAGGATACAGTGCTGACTGAGGACGAGAGGATACAGCAATGACTGAGGATGAGAGGATACAGTGATGACTGACGACAAGAGGTTACAGTGATGACTGAGGAAGAGAGGATACAGTGATGAATAAGGACGAGAGGATACAGTGATAAATGAGGACGAGAGGATACAGTGATGACTGAGGTCGAGAGGATACAGTGCTGACTGAGGACGAGAGGATACAGTGATGACTGAGGACAGGAGGTTAAAGTGATGACTGAGGACGAGAGGATACAGTGATGACTGAGGTCGAGAGGATACAGAGATGACTGACGACAAGAGGATACAGTGATGAATTAGGAAGAGAGGATACAGTAATGACTGAGGACAGGAGGTTAAAGTGATGACTGAGGACGAGAGGATACAGTGATGACTGAGGTCGAGAGGATACAGAGATGACTGACGACAAGAGGATACAGTGATGAATGAGGACGAGAGGATATAGTGATGAATGAGCAACAGCATGTAACAGGTTCAACGAAAACTGCTGCTTCATTCTGGACTTTTTAGACACTAAAATGAAAAGGTTGCAACACACAATTAAAAATAAACGTCTCTTTATAGGGTGTTAACCTAACAAGATGATTTATTCAGAGTAAATAGCGTTAAGAGAAGAACATTATGCATCTGCTCACGACATTTCTTTATTCCTGAGCCTCCATGAATGATTCGTTGAATACTTTCACGAATCAGTCGCACAATAATCCACTGGTTTCGCGACACAACACTCACATCAGATCCCAGTCCAGCGCGTGCGCCGTCACCTCCTGCAGCAGCGCCTGCAGACGCCGCTTGAAAAACACCTCGAAGCGAAGGTCGTCCTCGATGACGAGGGACGCCTGCAGACCCCGATCCTGGATCTGCGGGGTCAAAGGGCGACACCGAAATGTTGAAATCAGAGAAAAAAACATCCTGATTATTCCCGACAAGCTGCTTCTCGTTCGAGTTCACACCAGAAGTAAACGTTATCTACGGATGGAAAACGAGTTCACCGAGCCGTGACCGTTTTACTTTCACCTCTTTCCAGATGTTGTAGTGAGACAGGAAACATCCCAGCTCGCCTTTGGTCAGGGGTCGCCCGTGGTACGGGTCTTTGTAGCCCGGCAGCATCTTGATCCCCATCGCCTCGATGTCGCTCGTGTTCAGAGCCCTGAGAGGAAGAGGAAGATCCTTTAATGTCACGTTTGCCCTTTCGCTAGGGGGCGCCAGAGGACTCCAGGTAAAAACAAAAGAATCCAATACCCTGTGTAAAAGTTAACAAGGACATGTTTAGTAAAATAAGATATCGCTTCGTACACGATGTTCCGACAGTGCAAAGAAGAGCATTGTTTATCTGTAACATCAACAGGCGTTAAAATATAGATTTAAATTATGTTAAAAACATATGTTATAATATAGCTTTAAAATATGTTAAAAACATGCACAGATGTTATATTATAGCTTTAAAATATGTTAAAAACATGCACAGATGTTAAAATATAGCTTTAAATTATGTTAAAAAACATGCACAGATGTTAAAATATAGCTTTATATTATGTTAAAAAACATGCACAGATGTTATAATATAGCTTTAAAATATGTTAAAAACATGCACAGATGTTAATTTATAGCTTAAATATATGTCAAAAACATGCACAGATGTTATAATATAGCTTTAAAATATGTTAAAAACATGCACAGATGTTAATTTATAGCTTAAATATATGTCAAAAACATGCACAGATGTTATAATATAGCTTTAAAATATGTTAAAAACATGCACAGATGTTAATTTATAGCTTAAATATTTGTCAAAAACATGCACAGATGTTATAATATAGCTTTAAAATATGTTAAAAACATGCACAGATGTTAAAATATAGCTTTAAATTATGTTAAAAACATGGACAGATGCAGATCTTACAAGATTGTTTTAAATGTTAAAACGTATACAGATGTTTTGATAATTAAAAACATTCAAAGATGCCAAAACATATTTACAATCATATTTAAAAATTTAAAAATACATCTTAAAACATATTATTATCTTATCTTATCTTAAAAAGGTTAAAAACATAGACAAATGTCAAAAAACATGTTGAAAAATATGTTTAAAAACTCATATATATAACAAATAATATAATATATATTTTAAAAGATGTGTTTAAAACATGAAATATATATTTAAAAAATAAAAACTAACACAGACAATATAATATAATAACTACTATACTATATTATACTATAATAACTAGAATTAAAATAAGAATAAAGCTGGTCCGTATCGATGCCTTATAAGAAAAAAACATATCAAGCAAAAGTGAATCTGTTCTGGTGTTCCAGGAATTCCTAATGGGGGGAGTCCCCGGGGCAGACCGAGTACATGCCGGAGAGAAATGAACCTGTTCTAACCTCAGCGCTCGGATATAAACGCTCTAAACGTTAGTTTGTCGGTAAATAAAGCGAGAGATGATTAACGTGAGAGACTCTCTTAATGACATCATATATCGCGACTCGTCCTCAGAACTTCCCGGAGCATCGATCTCCATCACGGGCCGGCGATCGGCCGTAAATCATTGCGAGGAGATGAGAAACGTACTTGCCATCCACCGCCGCGACCACCTGACAGCCGAGCTGCTGCTCGCTCAGACTCCGCAGCATCCGCTGGCGCCGGTCCGAGCGTCGCGCCAGGTTGATCATGAAGATCTGAACAAACACACACTTGTAGCGGCGACGGCACCAACGAGCGCCGGTCGGACTGTACCTCGTCGAAGCCCATCTTGTCCACATGCTTCACTGACGGGGACACGAAGAGCGAGGGCTCCAGCGGAGGGTTGTTCACTTCCAGGAGAGAACGTTTGAAAGAGAACAAAAAGAGGAAAGAAGAAGTTCCATGAGACGACTGTGAACTTCTTATGACTCAGAGAAACATTGAGAATATGATTCGATCTTCTGCTGCACTTGTTTATGACGATGTCAGTGAATAAAACTTATTTCATTTGAGATGAATGAAGACAAAAGGGGAAATTCAAAGGTTGGGTAGGTGATTTTCAAGACGTTGTGAACTAGCTGCATCTACAAATACTTCCAATTCTCAAGTCTCTTGAAAATGTTGGTTCATGATTCTACTTCATTTTAAAACAATATTTTTTTCTTTTTCGGGGACATTTATTTGAATTAACAAGGTCAAAACAAACTTCTCAGAAACGGTGACCTGAACAGCTCCCAAAATGCTTTGCGGCCCAGCCAACCAATCACAGCTGCCGAATATGGCGTTTTTATTTGTGCCTATTTGTTGAGCACGCAGTTCGAATATTTGAGCACCTGAGAACATGTTTTGCACGTAAGTGACAGTTTGCATGTGATTTTTACTCCAGCAAAAAATAAAGTGGTTTAAACAAACAAAAATGTATTTTACGTTCAATAAATCTCACTTTGCGCACGCTTTGCGACTGCAGTACAAGTGCTCGACTTCATCTTTTCTTTTTACCATCAACTTCTACACAGAGCTTCATTCGTGCCAATGAACCAACCAATCACAGAGACCGGAGAACGCTTGTTTCTGATTGGCTGTTTGGTTTCATACGGCAACAACGTGCCGGGAAAAGTGTTGCATTCAAGCAGCCAGAAATAAAAAGGTATAAATGTCGAATGAACAATAGTTTGTTTTCTTCTGCCTGTTGTCTCTGTGATTGGTTGGCTCATTGGCACGAATGCAGCTCTGTGTAGAAGTTGATCATAAAAAGAAAAGATGAAGTCGAGCACTTGTACTGCAGTCGCAAAGCGTGCGCAAAGTAAGATTTATTGAACGTAAAATACATTTTTGTTTGTTTAAACCACTTTATTTTTTGCTGGACTAAAGATCACATGCAAACTGTCACTTACGTGCAAAACATGTTCTCAGGTGCTCAAATATTCCAACAAATGGGCACAAATAAACCGCCATAGCCGAAACACTTTTGACATAGTAGCACATACGGGTACAAATCAACAAAACAATATTGTTTCGACCAATCAGCCGCCACTAAATGGAGAAGTGTGAAGAAAGGCATCATGGGAGTTCACTGTTGGCACCATTGTTCCTGACATGATGAATCATTAGTAAAGAAGCGTCTCACCCATGACCTCCAGCTGTGTGTGCAGGAAGCTCTCGGCCTCGTCCTGCAGCGTGGCCTGAGCTCTGAGCGGCACCGGCAAGAATCCGTACGTCTCCTGGTTACAGACGTGCATCTGCACACCTGAGGACAGGAGGATACACGCCCAAATGAACCACACGTTTCCATGACAACGACAGGAAATAGAAGCTCACAAGTCTAATAATGTTTGGTCTTATGCTGAAGATGAAGAGGCGCCACATACCGTATTCTCCGGACTATAAGCATTTCATTTTCTCAACAAAAAAACCCACTTATATATGGATGAAGTCGTACTGTATTTTTTAAAGTGTTTTTGTGCGGAACACGGAGGTGAACTCTGTCAAAAATGTTTCAGTACGACTTTTGACAAGACAGAGACACTGAAGATGAAGGATTTGAGGGATTCGTGGACGAGGAAGGAACTGAAAAAAACAGTGTATTGTGTTGTATTTTTATATCATCATACAAGTTATTTTGAATACTCTAACGTTTGATTAAACGGTATCAGGCAGTTTTTTTTAACGCGGTACAACTGGTTTAAAAGTCTGACTTTTTTGTTTCACTCAATGTGACTTATGGTGCGTTTTTAGGTGAAACTAATTTGAAAATAGACCATTTATTGACAGTACGTCAGTAAAAAAAAAACACATTTATATCATTTGTTTTATTTGAGCTACAAAGCTCTTACTTAGTATAAAAACTTCCCTGAACGAGACGAAGTAAATGAGCATAGTCGTCACGCTATTGTAAACTGAAGATCAGAGAATATTTAGCAACAGTTTTGGCCTTTACAGATAAATAAGGCAAGAAAGAAAAAAGCAGGTTTAGTCCGGACATACAGCAGTTCTCGGGGGCCATTTTAAACCCAATAATATATACATAAATATACATACATATAAATATATATATATATACACATATAAATATTTATTCATGTATACATATCTATATATATATTTCTGAAGAAGGGGGACAGTTTGATTTTGCTTTGCTCTGTAAGAAATTATGAGCTAATGCTAATACTAATAATTATGCTAATTCTGATGCTAATGCTAATTCTGATTATAATGGTAATTCTAATTCTATTTATAATACTTATGCTTATGATAATGCTAATTCTAATACTGATTCTAATGCTAATGCTAATTCTGATGCTAATGCTAATTCTGATTATTATGCTAATTCTATTTCTAATACTAATACTAATACTAATACTAATGCTTATACTAATGCTTATACTAATGCTTATACTAATGCTAATGCTAGTGCTAATGCTAATGCTGATGCTAACAATGCTAACAAGGAAGTGTAGTACAGCTAAACACACACGTTTATCCATGAACTGAAAACGTGACGTCTTTAAAAACATTCCGTAATCTGACCTGCTCGACGTGCCGAGTACGCAAACACGATGACATCATCCAAGGCCCAGTTATACTCGGCGTGCGGCGGCCAGAAGGCCAGGCGGCGAGACGCCTCCTTCCTCAGGTCCAGCAGGTAGGTGGAGTGCACCATGGGTACGGAGAAGCAGCCGCGACGCTCCAGCTTCCTGATGGGCATGTAGTCCGGCGTCCTCCGGTAGTAGCCCTGAGGCGGGCGAGCAAACAAATGTATTTGTCAGACACAAGCTACGACTTTCTGCAAAGTTCGGTTTACAACAGAAACAGAATTTAAAATCCTTTTCCTTTATGGAAATGTTTTTATGATTTGAGGTCACATGATCCACCGTGTGCTCATCCTCTCGGCAGCTTAACTGACAAACCTAAGCCGAGGGGCGGGGTCAAAGTTCACCGCTGCCAAACATGGGTTTGACACACATTTCACTCCCGAGTTGTGAGTCTGTGTGTGCAAAAAAAAAAGAGAAAAAAAAGAGAACCACGATGAAGGAGATTCAAGGTTAACGGGTAAGTAGGTAAAGAAACATGACCTTCAATTTTAAGTGTAACCTCGTTATCTAATGTTTAAATTAAGGTACAAAAAAATGAATAATTTTGAATCCACATCTACTCTATATATCAAGGGGTCCCCCAACTTTATTTTTGCACTGATTTCATGTCAGCATTATCTTCCCAGCCTGACCTTTAGAGAAAAAAAAAGAAGGAGCAGCAAAAATCAACCTCACTCTGGACTGAGTACAACAAATGCAACCGTACGCCGACGACGGTGTTCTATACGTGTGTCTCTCTCGCTTTCACAGACTTTTAGTGTGAGAGAATTTGTATTATTTAAGTATTATTTATATGAAACGAGGACATTTTCTTCTACTCATTCAAACTAGTAAACATGTTTATATATTTATACACAAAACTGTACTTCCTGTTCGGTAAATACATTTTTCTGACCTGTGACTTTATGAACTAGTTCATCAGGCAGTAATTGCTGCCTCAACCTTACTTATGGTGCCAACTGAAAGTGAACTCCCATGATGCCTTTCTACACACTCTTTTTAGTGAAAGTTGATTGGTCGCTGGAATACTGTATTTAAATTATTTTGTTGCTATGTCAAAAGTGGTCGACAGCGGTGATTGGTTGGCTGGGCGGCAAAGCACTATGAGAACTGTTCAGGTCACCGTTACTGTGAGGGATGTCGAGAGGGATGGAAGTTGAAATTAATGTTAAGAAATAAAAAATTAAGATTCTGGGTTCTTTTCTAACCCCTTCAATGAACGAGGGGCCGGCGTACAACCCTTTGCGGGCGATACCTGAGACGTCATGCCACACCAGAAGTTGGAGTAGGCAGCTCTGGACTCCAGCATCGGGGCGACCACCGTCTTGTTCTCCCTGATGAGCTTCCACAAGACGCCCGGGTGCGTGAGGATGTTGTCACAGTCCACCACCTGCGGCGAGAACACCAAATGTCAGCCAGGACCTCTGCAGAACCGACCGGCGCCCCCTGCTGCGTGGTCTGATCAATGACAGCGGGAGGTCCTCGATGTTCTCCCGTCAGGAAACCTTTTCGTTGTGACTCAACATGTTACACAGTCTGGAGCTGTGTCTCAAATCACATCCTTCTCTTAGTATACTAGAAGTAAGTATGCGTCAGAATAGTGTACGTACTAGTAACTCATTCTCCACAGATAGTATGTCTCAAATCAAACACTGCTGCTACGCACTAACAGGAAATGACGCAACAGCTTCTTCTTCTACTACTATTTAACGATGATTTTAACCAGCTGTAGGAACACTATCGACACCTGCTGGCAGCACGTTTGGTTTGGATCCAGAAATATGAGAAATATTGGCGAGATATTTACATTGGTATCAGCAGTGAAGACATCCATCCATCCATCCATCCATCCATCCATCCATCCATCCCTCCCTCCTTCCATCCGATGTAACTTCTGTTTACAACGTCAACATCACTAAGACGGAGTCGTTTAGTGTAGAAAGTGTCCATCGATCCATTCTCAGTTGTGTGGGTGTTTTAGTGACAATTGAGTGTGTATAGAGCACTACATTTCACATACTAAGAATTGAGACGCACTCATGCACTAAGAATACTATGTTTAAGTACGAAAGTTTGCGATATGAGACACAGCTCTGGTCAAGGTCAACGATTAGCCATTAAAACAGCACTTACGTTACAGTTTTATACTTATATAAAACTGGCTATGATTTCAACGTCGCTCTCCGGGTTTGACATCAGGGTTAGAGAAGAAGGTTTACTTCATTTACATCTGGACGAAGGACCGTTTGAAGCTTCCACGAAGATAAAACTCACTCAAAATAAAGACGTTTCTCTCGATTTCGTAAACTCGTTTTGTTGCAGTGACACTGTTCTGCCAGTAGAGGGAGAATACGTCCATGTGTCTGCGTCTAATACAATTAAAATGTATAAATATAACTCGAGGGCTGAACCATTTATTTTTCATTTTTTTAAATCAACATTACCATTTAATATAATGTCCTTTATTTTAAATTGCATAGAATGAGAATCACTTATGCTGACTCTACAGTAGGGGGTGGCAGAAACAAAAGGGAAAAGAGTTTAGTACTTTCACTGTGTGTTGTTTTCTGTATTAAAAAGTGCAAAAGAAATAGTTGGTGAAGCCAAAACTTGTTGTTTTATTTTCTGTGACTTGTTAAAAACTGAAGATCCTCATAACTTGACACATCAAGAGTTGAGTCACTTATAATGTATATATAGAGATTTGAAAACACATGTTTTGATTTTCATTTAAAATAATGTCTCGATTTAATACGATGTGGATACTTTACTTTCTTACTTGCTTTTCAAATGGAACAGAATGAAAACTGTCTTTTTTAAAAAAGCGCTTACGCTGACTCTACAGTAGGGGGCGACAGAAACAAACAGGGACAGAGACTGTAAGTAAGTAAGTACATTTTATTTGTATAGCGCATTTCCAGACCAGGGTCACAAAGCGCTTAAACAATCAAAACAATACTCAATATGTGTTTCTTTTCTCTTTTTTTTTTGCTTGTTTAGAAAAAGCGCAAAAAAAAGTTGTTTTTGTACAATTTCATTTATAATAATATGTAACATTTGTTTGTGTTATTTAAGGTTTTTATAGTTTCAATTTTAAATAAAGGTATTTTAGTTCTAGTTTTAGTTTTATTTTCCCTTCAAATCGTTCAGCCCTAATATTTAAAAACACATAAAATAATAATATGAAATCTTAATCATAACAACATCTCAAGGTAACTGTTGGCCTCAAGAATTGTTCTAGAAGTTTCTTTAAGATCTGTATTGACGACTCACTGTTTACCCAGTCAGCAGAAGACGCACAACAACAACAACAACAACAACAACAACAACAAACATGACCTTTCGGCTCATCTGGTGGAGACGCTTGAACCAAAGCAACGTACCAGGAGGTAGTCGGACCAGACCTGCCGGGCCGTCTCCAGCGCCGCCTGGCGAAGCTTCATCACGTGCTCGTAGCGCAGGTTGTTCCAGTGCTTGGGTCCGAGCTCGTCTTCGAAGGCGCTGCGATCGGAACACAACAGTTTTTGACACACAACTCGAGAACACAGTCGACACAGTGAGCTCATGTCCACCTGGGCTCGTCTGAGGGTCTCCACTCCACATAGTGATACAGGTGCTGCACCTCCACCAGCCACTCTCTCAGAACTTCAGTCGTGTTGTCAACGTTGTGATCTGTCGCCACCCTGCGGAGGAGACAGGAACAGCAAGTCATTCCACCATTATTTTCTTCAAAGAAGCCTCACAGCAACAGGGGCCCATTAAATAGTGTCATTAAAAAACACAAAAGAACCCTTGATGACCTGGTTAAGAGCTTTTAACTAATGAACACATTTAGTCTCTTCAAGAATTTTTACTCAAACACTTTCTTTCATATATATTTATTTATATGTGAAAAATAATCATTTTGTTTTTATACAGAAGTCAACGGCAATAATTACATTTAATAAATGTTATTTACAACTTTGTAATGTAACTTTTACTGTTGCTGCCAGTGTGTTTGCCTGTGTTATCTCAGGGTCACGGTGACCCAAAGGCCTGGAAAGAAATGTGTTTGTGTTATCCCTTGTGTTGTTGAGATACCGACACACATTATCTTTTTGTGGCTTTTCGGGTCACCTTGACCCTGAGACAACCCAAGGGTTAAATTAAATTAAATAATTCAAGCCATATTTACAATTTAGATGGAAATATCCACTGTGTTTGTTCATTTTTTTGTTGTAATAAAGTAAGTAAGTTATTAATAGTTATTTGTAAAGATCTTTCCAGATCTTTCTATACAGTGATGACTGAGGATGAGCGTATACAGTGTTGACTGAGGACAAGAGGATACAGTGACGACTGAGGACGAGCAGATACAGTGATGACTAAGGACGAGAGGATACAGTGATAACTGAGGACAAGCGGATACAGTGATGACTGAGGATGAGAGGATACAGTGATGACTGAGGACAAGAGGATACAGTCATGACTGAGGATGAGCAGATACAGTGATGACTGAGGACGAGAGGATACAGTGAGTCCAGCAGCTTTTAAAGCTGATGTTTGGACAAATGAAAGTAGTTACGACTTTGTCAAGAGTCATGTGGTCTGTAAATTCTACAACACCAGAGTCAATTACTCGACAATACTACACATATATACTTGTTACTACACTATCACAACACCAGAGTCAAATACTTAACAATACTATACAGATATACTTGTTACTACAGTATCACAACACCAGAGTCAAGTACTCGACAATACTATACAGATATACTTGTTATTACACTATTACAACACCAGAGTCAAGTACTCGACAATACTATACAGATATACTTGTTACTACACTATCACAACACCAGAGTCAAGTACTCGACAATACTTTACAGATATACTTGTTACTACACTATCACAACACCAGAGTCAAGTACTCAACAATACTATACAGATATACTTATTACTACAGTATCACAACACCAGAGTCAAGTACTGAACAATACTACACATATATCCTTGTTACTACACTATCACAACACCAGAGTCAAGTACTCGACAATACTATACAGATATACTTGTTACTACACTATCACAACACCAGAGTCAAGTACTCAACAATACTACACATATATACTTGTTACTACAGTATCACTATATATTACAATATATCGTACTCTGTACCGTGACAATCGCCTGATTCTAGCAAATAATTGACACATCAGTTTTTATTTCTTTGTCATCGTTGGTGGTTTTCATTCATGTGTGTTGAACAGTAGCACACCTGACTGAACTGCCTCACTCTCTTGAGCAAACAGACAGCGGGCGTCATTGACGCCATGACAGGAGAGCTGGACACAAAGGGGTCGCGGGAGCGTCTGTGTTATGACAACAAAACAGCGTGACGGGAAGAGAAGCAGGAATGTGTGGCGGCGAGAGAAGATTCGTCACGTCAGCGGCGACAGCCGACCTGCAGCGAGCGACAGTTTTACACCCTTCTGATGCGCTCTCACACACACCGCCGCCATGTTGACACATCGTTGTGAGCTCACATCGCACCAGAGAAACCGAGACGCTGGACCAGAGAAGACAATAAAAAGTGTATTAAATTCTCAGCATTGCTGGGATGCCAGCGCTGGAAGTAGAGGATATGAAGTCCAGGAGAGGATGGAACGCTTGTTTCAACACTAGGCTCCTGCAAGTCCCTGCAGAGAAGATCATCTATAGTTATGCGAGTGTGAGCCAGACACTCCATCAGCGCCTGTCAGGCTGCAGGCACCGACTGATGCGTCTTCCTCTTCACGAGTGTGTACATCAATCAACACGTCATGGTGTGTACATTCATGATGATACACTCGCGTTTTATTACATTCTTTTTGGCAAGTGACGACAACTTTTGGTGAAGATTCTTTCAGTAGACTTTAATAAGTTGTATGTCCATTACTGGGACTGTATACACTTAGATATATATATAATCTCTTAATACACACGTATACTGTTTATCACATTTAAATATATATAAACATTTTACATGAACACAATTTTTCTAAGTTAAAAAGATCTTATATCGCAATATTCTTTTCCACCTTACTTTATGGATATTTAACAGAACTGTATCGATTTTGTTTTTATTTCAATAAAGTGAAACAATGTGTGCAACAATGAAATTCAGCATGATCCTGGAGATGACTGAGGACCAGATGATACAGTGATGACTGAGAACAAGAGGATACAGTGATGACTGAGGACCAGAGTATACAGTGATGACTGAGGACGAGAGGATACAGTGATGACTGAGGACGAGAGGATACAGTGATGACTGAGGACAAGAGGATACAGTGATGACTGAGGATGAGAGGATACAGAGATGACTGAGGACAAGAGGATACAGTGATGACTGAGAACGAGAGGACACAGTGATGACATAGGATCAGAGGACACAGAGATGACTGAGGACGAGAGGATACAGTAATGACTGAGGATGAGGGGATAAAGTGATGACTGAGGACGAGAGGATACAGTGAGTCCAGCACCTTTAAAGCTGGACATATTTTGGCTGAAAACAAATCAAAGCAGTTACGACTTCGTCAAGAGTCATGTGGTCTGTAAATACTACAACACCAGAGTCAAGTACTCGACAATACTACACATATATACTTGTTACTACACTATCACAACACCAGAGTCAAGTACTGGACAATATTTCACAGTAACTACTGTGAAATATTGATATATATATATATATATTGATTTTCAGATTCAGCGTGTGTTCAATCTTAAAGCAGCAAAGTTTTATGCATTTTACTAGAGAAAATGTTGACTTATCGTCCTTTATTTAACTCACTCTTACTATAACACCTTATATTTCAATTTGTATTTAAAAAAAACTTAATCGTTACCGTGGAAAATATTGATTTATTACACAGTAGCTACAGTGTAGTTATGTCACTATTACTATAACACAATATATTTTCATTTATATGTCAATATTTGACAAAAATCTGACCACATTTTCATGTTCACCAGGTCTTGTAGTATATAAGAAAGTATTTATACACTTCACTGTGAAAAAACATTAATTCGTAGCCATTAACTACATAGTATTTAAGTTACCATAACAATAGCACAATGTATTTTTATTTTCAAACATTGGCCTGATTTTCATGTTCACAACGTCTTGAACTAGCGCTGCACGATATATCAAAAAAATATCGATATCGCGATATTGGCACGTGCGGTATGCATCGAAAACATCTGCGATAATTTATCATTTTTTATTGTTTAATTCAAGCATTTGTTTAATTTGCACTTTAACCAATCGGTGTCACGTTCTGTAAAGTTGTCAGTTTTTACTTCTATGTCTCGTTGTTGTTTACGTCTCCGTCCGTCTGTGAACTGTGCGGCGCAGCTTGTTAGGCTCGGTTGCTATGGTGACGCGTCTTGCTGGCGCGCTGACTTAGCTCAGTATATACACGAGTACACACAAGTAATACTAACCTATGATCTAGTCAAACACTAGTGATCCAGTCACTCGTCTCTTTAAACCTCCTTTGTTAAAGCGACATATTGTAAGAAATTTTTATCTCGTCTCAGTTGTTTTCTTATAAGATCGTGAACTTCCAAATAAACCTGTCCGTCTTCACCGTATGCTAACGAGCTAAGTTGTTAGCGTCATTTATAAAGTGTTATGTGTGCGTGTACAAGGAGGTGGATTTATTATTGATTTGCTGATATCACCACTCGCCGGCGGCTCCTCTCTGATGTCGCTCAGTTTCGCGGGAAACCGATGCAGGTCCCGCGAGATACGTGATATTTTTCTACGGGACTAAAGCTTGGAAGTAAACGAAAGGAAAATATCTCATCGTTTTCCTTCTCTAAACCCCCGGACCTCCACTACAGTACTCACGGCTACATTTATAGGTGAAAGAAAAAATATCGCATTCATTTCGATATCGCAATTCAAGACACCAATATCGAATATTGCACTTATTTCAAATATCGTGCAGCCCTACTCTGAACTATAAATAAACCAAGTTTTATGCATTTTACAGTGAATATATTGATTTATTAACCAGTGAATACAATGTATTCATGACACTATTACTACAGCACAATGTATTTAAGTTTAATTTTTTGAAATCTGACCTTGATTTTCATCTTTAGTGGGTCTTGAACTACAATCGAGCAAAGCTTAATGGCTTTTACTGTGAAAATATTGACTTAAGCAGTAACTACAATGTATTAATGCAGTAACTACAATGTATTAATGCAGTAACTACAAAGTATTAATGTCACTATAACTATAAGACAATTTTTTTTATTTTTAAAACAACATTTTGACCTGTTTTTTGTTGTGTCTCCTCAAGACAAGGATCCAGTTATACTGGACCTTCAGTCGTGATCATGTCGTTACAAATGTGTCCTAGTTGAACATCTGCAGTGGAAAATGTTGAATCACTTCTCAGGAGAAAAAATGTGGAGGGAGTGAAAAAAAAAAAGAAAAGAGGGGGAAGAGTAAAGAAGAGGAGAGAGAGAGTGAATGGAATCCATCCTCGACCTTCTATAAACTTAATTGTAAAAACTATTTTAACAAAGTTTGAGATGTTGTTGACAAACAATGATTCACGTGTAAATAATAATAACAAAGTTGAGAACATTGGAGAAGGTCTCACCACAGAGAGATGCGGTCTTTGGGGAAGTCCAGGCGGTCTATGGAGCCCAGGACCAGCGGCAGCGAGTGCGCCGAGTTGCGGCAGAGCAGCGCGACGACCACCCGCGGGGCGAGCAGCGAGGACTCGGGGCTCCAGCGCTCCTCGGGGAAGTAGCCCCGGCTGGAGCCCAGCAGGAGCACGAAGGGCAGGACAGGCAGCGGCGCCCAGAGCATGGCCGGGGAGACGCGGGGTCGTGACGCGGCGAAGGATGAGCGGACCTGTTATGTTATGCCGACAGTGGCGACATGGCGACGCTCGGACAGTTAAAGGGATCTCCTCTCCCGCCTGCAGTGCAGCGACATTTATAGAAGAACCAAAACAAACGTAGACACGTTTTTTTTACTCTTTAAGATAGTCGGTGTAATGTGCGAGATGAAGCGTATTCACGAAGAGTCTATTTCGAATCAATAAGCCAAATAATGCATCGGTATTCGGTCCTCCCCTTTAAGAGAAGCTCCATCTGTAGCCGACAGGAAGCGTCGAAGGCGTGTCCACGTGATCAGAGGCCTGCGGCGACGTCATCACTTACTGTCCATCTCTCTCAGATAAACTTAAAAATGTCCTTTTTTTTAATTAATTTTACTTTAATCTTGGATTTATTTGAGCATTTTATATTAATATACATCCAATGAAGTTATTGTCGGCTTTCACCATAAAGTAGATCAACATTTAAAATAATGCTAATGTATAAATGTGTTTTTTCTATTTGCTTATTTTGTGTTATATTCTTTAATTCTGTTAAAATCACATGTTGTGTTAACAACACTGGCAACAAAAGTTTCTGATTCTGATATTTACTCTACTATATACTGTACTAAACAGATATTCATATAAATACATTTCAGTTTCAGTTTATATTTAGACTGTACATAGACTTGCATGCCTCTTATGTTTCTATCTTGTAACATATTCTGGAGCTGCTGAACTAAGAATTTCTCTGTGAGATGAATAAAGTATCTTATCTATCTATCATCTATCTAAACTTGAAAATGTTGTTGGAACATGATCTGGAGCTTGTAATTCATGCGTTTGTTTCTTCTCGTTTGGAATATTGTAACAGTTTGTTTTCATGTCTTAACAAGAAGGATCTGTCTCGTCTGCAGTTGATTCAAAACTCTGCAGCGAGAATTCTGACCCGCTCTAGTAGAAGAACTCACATTTCTCCGATCCTTCAAACTCTTCACTGGCTTCCAGTTTCTTTCAGGATCAACTTTAAAATTCTGGTTCTTACTTTCAGAGCTATTCATGGTCAGGCTCCTCCTTACATCACTGATCTGATCCAGCCTTACACCCCAGCTCGGGCTCTGAGGTCTGTGGATCAGAATCTACTGATGGTTCCACGCACACGGCTCAGGACCAGAGGAGAGAAATCTTTTCAGGCTGTTGCTCCTAAGCTTTGGAACGATCTTCCTCTCTCTTTGCGCTTGATGGATCTACTGACTCCTTTAAGAAGCATCTTAAGACGTTTCTATTTGTTCGGGCTTTTCCTTGAATTTCTCGAACTCCTGTGTTGTTCTCAGTATTATCTTGATCTTTAAAGTATGTACTTTTTTGAGTATTGTTTTGATTGTTTAAGCGCTTTGTGACCCTGGTCTCGAAAAGCGCTATATAAATAAATATTACTTACTTACTTACTTACTTACTATATTATATACACATGCATGCTATATTATTATCATTATCTCTGTACATTTAAACCATTTACTACTTTTATTCAAATATAACCATCCGTTTTTTAAGATAATATTCTTTTGTACCTTTTTTTAAAAAAGATTAATATTAGTTGTTATTTTATTTATAAGATAAGTCACGCCACAGCTCGATACACAAACGCTTTTCATATTTACTCTAAAAGGATCAGGAGTTTATTACTGGTAAAAGTGAGCAGCCTTGGACAAAAACACCGGATTTGCTGATGATAAGTTAATTGCGAAACATGGAAACAGACACATAGTTTAACGACTAAATAACACACAAGAAAAGATTGACAAACGCTAATAATAGTAATATTGTTCTGCTATAAAAATATATGAAAGAGTTTATGTTTCAACTTGTTTTTTTCCGCAGGGCAGGTAAAAAGGTGTGATGTTTGAGCTGAAATTAAAAAAGATCTGGAAACGCTTCAGGATAAATTCCAGGACATAAATCTGGCAACGAATTCAAATGACGCCGTCTAGGAATAGTGAAATAAGAGTCAATGTTTCAGGGCCAACAGAGAGGTGAGCTTTAGCATACCTGCGATGTGTCGGCACACGTTATATACCGACGGTTGATTTAAGCCTCAGCTGTCACTGAAACCATGATTTACAGCTTCACATTTTGAACCCGGAACGAAAACTGACCAGAGTTTTATAGAGACTAAATACAAATAAACATTGATTCAATCATTGAAAATCTTTCCAAAATTAAATCTACACATTATATCCTATATAGAAGATTATCATTTGTAGTATGAAAATCAAAATTGAAATAAGATTTTCACATAAAAATCATCGATTTATCTCTTTTTATGAAGCTGCTACTTTGTTCAACTAACACCAAATGTCTCTCTACGCTGATTATGTTATCATTTACTGAGTTAAACTCAACATTGAAAGAGCTTCTATTCAGGGTGTTTATGTTGGATTGAGGCTAT
>NC_141818.1:42911985-42929485 GCF_982586985.1 Callionymus lyra | reverse complement strand
CCATAATACAGTTGATGAGGTGTGACAGCAGCATGATGACATCAAGAAAATAAAACCAGTATAAAAGTTTTGTAATTATTAACTTTGAGGTAAGAAAAACAACTCAATGGAATTTGAAACAGGATGAGCTCAAAGTGATTTAGATTTTATTTTACAATATTATAATATATAAATGAGGAAGGATCTGAAATATTAATGTAACTAAACTGAAGCTGCTCATTTACTTTTATTTATTTAATTTTGATTTTAAAGTTCAAGGCAAAATTGACTTAAATGATCATTTAATTTATTTATTTTGATATTTTGATCAATTAAAACACAATGTGAAGTAAAATATTTGACACTTCATTCATCTTAATATCACAAAAACATTTGACCGTTAATAATTCCATCATACAGTTCATCAGTCACTGCTTCATATCGACCGGCGCGGCTGTTCAGAAAAAAGATGGCGTCAGTGGAGGAGGTCTGCGGTTTGAATCCCTCTCTCTGCAGTCGAACCTTCTGAATCTTGAACGTTCCTGGAAGAGGAAGGAAACAGAAATTATCTTTGAATTTGTGTGACAATGACGCCGATCAAAACAGGAACTTAGGAAGGAAATAGCTCAGAAGGTGAAGTGGCCTAAGAGGTTGTGGGTTTAAATCCCAGTTCTGGATGAGACTGTTGCAGAAACGCAAGAAAAAGCAAAAAAGCTTAAAAATATTTAGATTGTTAATCTTGGGTTGTATTCAGAATCATTACTTAAATCCAAGTTAAAAGAAAAACATGATTAGGCTCCGGGGGATGTAGCAATAAGACATTAAAGCAGTGCTACATAAAACTGAACACTTTCGTTTCTGGCTCCCCCTAGTGTTATAGTCGCTTCATTGAAACGTAATGAAAAAATGTAAATACATGCGAATGGTTTATAAAACATGTATATTTTTAAGTCGATTTCCCATTTTTGTTGTATTGGAAAACTTCTTCTAAGCACAACGATGGAAATGAACACAAGCGCCGTCCCCGATAAAACAGTAGGGTCGTCAGGTGGTTTATTTGTTTTCATGCAGATTAATAATCACGAGAAGGAGCCGATGGGAAAGTCCTGAGCTAAAGTATGGTCATGAAACTAACTTAACCACATATATTATTATTTTCTCCCTGCATGTATTTCTTATCACTGCTTGTGTGAGAAATAGATTTGGTGGGATTTGGTGCCTGGTCTCTGACGGAGTAAACGTTCATTCCGACCTTGCAAGATAATAAATAATTGTTTTTTGGTGGAAACATTTGGAGTCAATGTTAACGGCTGATGAAGATACAACAGCGAACTAACAGCTATGTGCTTCGGATGGAATTAAGACAGCCATGTAAACTCTACTTCTCACTTGAAAACAAATGTCTGACTCTAAGCCAGCTCTGATTTCTACTCTTTGTTTAAGTAAAAATGTTAAGTTAACCTGACACAACCTGGAAATTAATTTCCTCTATGATGTTCACATTCTTGACGTCTCACCTGTGGTATCAACTGCCGTCATAGTCCGAAGAAACACCGGACGTGCGAATGATGCCAGAGCTTTCTGGACATCCGTCAAGAAGGCATCGAGGTCTAATTGAGCTCCGGCTTGAGCCACGGCGGCCATTCCTGCCTTCCCCTCCACACCTGTGCCGATGACAAACAAGCTAGCCAACCGGGCACGTCGTACCAACGGCTCTTCCTACCTGGGACCGGAACCCCGTAGACGGCCACGTCGGCGTGTCCCAGCAGTCCGCTCAGGACCGTCTCCACCTCCGTGGTGGAGACGTTCTCTCCTCGCCAGCGGAAAGTGTCGCCGCTTCGGTCCCGGAAGTAGATGTAGCCGTAATCGTCCATCACCAGGATGTCTCCTGTGAGAGAGAGACGGTGAGCAAACGCTCTCTGGTAGAAGTGAGTATCAGAAGAATCTGGCGATGAGATGCGCATCAAGATTCACGATCAAATATATGATATACTGTGATAGTGCAGTAACAAGGATATATGTGTAGTATTGTCGGGTACTTGACTCTGGTGTTGTGATAGTGCAGTAACAAGGATATATGTGTAGTATTGTCGAGTACTTGACTCTGGTGTTGTGATATTGTAGTAACAAGGATATATGTGTAGTATTGTCCAGTACTTGACTCTGGTGTTGTGATAGTGCAGTAACAAGGATATATGTGTAGTATTGTCGAGTACTTGACTCTGGTGTTGTGATAGTGTAGTAACAAGGATATATGTGTAGTATTGTCCAGTACTTGACTCTGGTGTTGTGATAGTGTAGTAACAAGGATATATGTGTAGTATTGTCCAGGAATTGACTCTGGTGTTGTGATAGTGTAGTAACAAGGATATATGTGTAGTATTGTCGAGTACTTGACTCTGGTGTTGTGATAGTATAGTAACAAGGATATATGTGTAGTATTGTTGAGTACTTGACTCTGGTGTTGTGATAGTGTAGTAACAAGGATATATGTGTAGTATTGTCGAGTACTTGACTCTGGTGTTGTGATAGTATAGTAACAAGGATATATGTGTAGTATTGTTGAGTACTTGACTCTGGTGTTGTGATAGTGTAGTAACAAGGATATATGTGTAGTATTGTCGAGTACTTGACTCTGGTGTTTTGATAGTATAGTAACAAGGATATATGTGTAGTAATGTTGAGTACTTGACTCTGGTGTTGTGATAGTGTAGTAACAATGTTGTGTAGTATTGTCAAGTACTTGACTCTGGTGTTGTGATACTGTAGTAACAAGGATATATGTGTAGTATTGTGGAGTACTTGAGTCTGGTGTTGTGATAGTGTAGTAACAATGTTGTGTAGTATTGTCAAGTACTTGACTCTGGTGTTGTGATACTGTAGTAACAAGGATATATGTGTAGTATTGTTCAGTACTTGACTCTGGTGTTGTGATTGTGTAGTAACAAGTAAATATACGTAGTATTGTCCAGTACTTGACTCTGGTGTTGTAGTATTTACAGACCACATGACTTATGATGAAGTTGTAACTGCTTTCATTTGTTTTCAAACGAAAATATTGCCAAACATCAGCTTTAAGTTGCTGTATCCTCTCGTCCTCAGTCGTCACCAGGCCCTTGCAGGATTTCATTAAAATATAAAACGTAAAATAACTATGATAAAAAACGAAATACACTTCTGTTGAATATCGATACATTCATTAATTTCCATTTTCTACCGCTTTATACCTTACCGGGGTCGCGGGGAGTCTATTCCCAGTTTCATTGGGCGAGAGGCGGGGGACACCCTGGACAGGACAGGCAGTCTGTCGCAGGACACACAAAGACATACAACCATTCACACTAACACACTCATACCTACGGACAATTTCCCCAAGTTCTCAATCAACCTCTGTATGTTTTTGGACTGTGGGAGGAAACCGGAGTGCCCGGAGTAAACCCCCGCAACACGGGGAGAACATACAAACTCCAGGCAGAAAGGTCACACAGTTGGCTCTGCCTGGAAGGGAACCAGCAACCTTCTTGCTGTGATCAATACGCCGCTGGTGCGCCCTTGAATACTGAGATGTATCTCCATCTTCTAACCCTCCTACTCTCCAGTGATGTCGCGGTACGATGCCCACCTGACATGTACGCAGAATCTCCCGCCTTGAAGACATCGTGAGCTACTTTCCGACTGGTGGAGTTCTGGTCCACGTAACCGTCAAACCTCCTCAGCGGGTCGCTGGGGACGATGCTTCCGACCAGCATCCCCGGTTCACCTGGAGACAGTGGACGGTTGAATCCACGTCAGATCATCTCACCGTGACGGCGGTTACCAGGCTCGCAGGGGACGCAGAGACCCCGGGCGTCTCTGAGCAGCTCGCCGGTCTCCTCACGCCAGCGGACCAGCCTGACCGGGTAGAAACCGGGGAAAATACGACTGACGAAGCCACAGGCACCGACCTAAAGGGAAGGAAGTACCTTTAAAATCTGCGGATTGGTCAAAAGGATTTGTGAGTAAATCACTGTCGTCACAATATTGAACTATGTTGAAAGTTAAATACTGCAGACGATCATCTGTAGAAGCCTGTCTGTAGAGACTATTATACCAACATTTTTATATTGAATTTAAAAGACTACAACAAAAAAAATATCAGGAACTTTTTAGGAATATTATTGTAATTACAACATCAAACTCTATGTGTAAAAAAAAACATAAATGTTGAAAATATTGTAATTTCCTTACTAAGGTATTAAATAAAAAAGATGAAAAAAATACCTTTTAATATATATTATTGAATTTAACTATTCAATTAAAACAAATCCAACACTGCAACATATTAATAATTTAAATGTAATTGTTTGAGAAAAGATTAAATTCTAGAAAAATAACATTTAGATAAACAAAGAAAAACAGTTTACATTTGCAATGTGAACTTCAATATTGTAATATTTTGGTGATTAATCAATAGGTTAATACTTGACCACTATGACATGTATGACCTCTGACCTCTGACAAGAAGTTTATGCAAATCCTCCTTCCATCCATAGAATTTCAATGAAATGAGGTTTTGTTAATGCAACAGAGAAAATGTGGATTTTAATGGTCTGACGGACTTCCATGTGGATTTAGGTAACTTTTGAAGGTTGAGTTGTAAGATATTCACTTGTTCATTAAAAGTGTGAATCATGGAGTAAGGATTTTTAAACATAAAAATCGAGCTGTTCCTCGGCTACTGACTTACAATAAAACATCTAAACAAAAGTCTATATTTATTCATGAAAAATATTTATTATTATATTTAAGTCTTTTTCTTTGATATTAACACATCAATCTTTTCTAAAAACTGTTCAATCCATCTCATTTTTTAAGTTTAATTCGCTTATGAAAGTGAAAAATACCAAACAAACGATCTTCTTCGAAGTCTATTAATTCAAGGATTGGCGCAATGTTACCGCCACCTGCTGGACGACGAAGCTCATTGCTATCTAAAGTTGTTTTCATTCATTTTCTTTTTTTCATTTATTGACGGAAACAAAAATTTGTATCTGTGATTGACACGAGAAACAAACCTTTCCGTCGATGTTGATGAGGCTGCAGTTACACTCGGTGGCGCCGTAGAACTCCCCGATCCGGGAGATCCGGAATCTCTGGACGAACTCCCGCCACACCGATGGACGGAGGCCGTTACCCAGAGCGACGCGGACTCGGTGTCGTTCCTCGGACGGACAGTGTTGCTGGGCCAGGAGGTACCGGCAGATCTCTCCGATGTACTGGACCACCTGGACTCAACGCGGGTCAGAGACCTGTGGGACTCTGAGGACCCTCTGGACTCACGGAGCACTTGAACCTCTCGCAGTCCTGCCAGAACCGACCGGCCGAGAACTTCCTCCTGATGACCACGGTCGCACCGAACAGCAAACACTGACCCACACCCATGATGCTGCCTGGACGCACACGCGTGACCCTCAGGGTTCGTCAGAACAAACACACAATCTCACCCGCCGAGTGATACAAAGGAAGACACACGTAGATGACGTCATCGCGAGTCAAGCCGAAGGACCAGAAACCAAAGGCAGCGATTCTGTAATATCTGGAACCACAGGAAGAGTTTTTGATCTGTGACATCACACACACACACACACACACACACACACACTAACACTAACACTAACACACACACACACACACACACACACGCACATACATCCCCCTAATTCAGCAAGGTCCCTGTGCTGATGGTAGAATTACTTGTACAACATCCCCGTAGTTCACAAAAACCAACGCATACACACACACAAACAAACGCTAACACACACACACACAAACACCTACACACACACATACACGCACGCACATACGTCCCCCTAATTCACCAAGGTCCCCGTTCTGATGGTAGAATTACTTGTACAACGTCCCCGTAGTTCACAAAAACCAACGCATACACACACACAAACAAACGCTAACACACACACAAACACCTACACACACACATACACACACGAACATACGTCCCCCTAATTCACCAAGGTCCCCGTGCTGATGGTAGAATTACTTGTACAACGTCCCCGTAGTTCACAAAAACCAACGCATACACACACACAAACAAACGCTAACACACACACACACAAACACTTACACACACACATACACACACGAACATACGTCCCCCTAATTCACCAAGGTCCCCGTGCTGATGGTAGAATTACTTGTACAACGTCCCCGTAGTTCACAAAAACCAACGCATACACACACACAAACAAACGCTAACACACACACAAACACCTACACACACACATACACACACGAACATACGTCCCCCTAATTCACCAAGGTCCCCGTGCTGATGGTAGAATTACTTGTACAACGTCCCCGTAGTTCACAAAAACCAACGCATACACACACACAAACAAACGCTAACACACACACACACAAACACTTACACACACACATACACACACGAACATACGTCCCCCTAATTCACCAAGGTCCCCGTGCTGATGGTAGAATTACTTGTACAACGTCCCCGTAGTTCACAAAAACCAACGCATACACACACACAAACAAACGCTAACACACACACACACAAACACTTACACACACACATACACAGACGCACATACGTCCCCCTAATTCACCAAGGTCCCCGTTCTGATGGTAGAATTACTTGTACAACCTCCCCGTAGTTCACAAAAACCAACGCATACACACACACAAACAAACACTAACACACACACGCACACACACACACACACACACACACATATACACACGCACATACGTCCCCCTAATTCACTAAGGTCCCCATGCTGATGATAGAATTACTTGTACAACGTCCCCATAGTTCACAAAAACCAACAATACACACACGCAAACAAACACTAACACACACACAAACTCTAACACACACTGCACACGCACACACACATACACACCAGTGTCCAGATGAGTCATAATAAAACATAAACATGTTTATCATGTTAATGATATTATATTATTCTATAATAGTATAATATAATATTATACTTTTATATAATAATATTATATTATTGTATTATTATAATATTATATTATTATAATATTATATTATTATAATGTAATGTAATATAATATAATATAATATAATGTAATGTAATGTAATGTAATGTAATATAATATAATATAATATTATATAATATTATATTATATAATATTATATAATATAATATAATATTAAATATATAATATAATTATATTATATAATATTATATGATATTATATAATATTATATTATATAATATTATATAATAGTATATTATATAATATTATATAATATAATATAATATTAAATATATAATATAATTATATTATATAATATTATATGATATAATATAACTCACCGACTGTGAACCACCACTGCTGCCTTCGGCGTGCCTGTCGTCCCAGAAGTGTAGATGAAGAAAAGTTTGTCTGTTTTGATGAAAGAAGAAAAAAAAAAAGTATCATTAAAGACACAAATATAAATTATGAAGCCTTTATTTTTACACTCTAGCGTTATTTAACTTTTCGGATCATCTTTACAGCTGTAGGTCAGAGACGACACTTGCATTTATTTCCATCGCAAGGATTTCATGAAGGTTTTTATGGTTCAAACACACACATGTACACACACAAACATGCATGCATGCAGACACACACAAAACAATTTACCCCAAAACGTATACACACATACGCACACACACACACACGCACTCAAATGCACACACAACCACACACACCAATTTACACATGCACAGATACAAACACACGCACAATACACACCCTCAAGCATGCATTCATGCACACACACTCATGCACACACGCACGCATGCACACACACTTGTACACACATACACAAATATATATACACATGCATGCATGCACACACACCTACCAACACTAGCATACACACACAGATACAAATGCATGCATGCACACGCACAAACACATACACAGACAAGCACACTTACATGCATACACACACACAAACACACACTTGCACAAAAAATACACACATACATGCAACCACGCAAACAAAAACATACACCAAAATACACACTCTAACACACACACAGACACATAAATACTCACACATCGACGCAAACATACACAGATACACACGCCTACACACTTCCTGTGAAGAAGCAAAGACTTTGTTCTACCAGAAGGGGGCACTAAAAAGTATCACAAGTGTTTCTAGTGTCACAAGTGTTTCTAATGTCACAAGTGTTTCTAATGTAACAAGTGTTTCTAGTGTAACAAGTGTTTCTAGTGTAACAAGTGTTTCTAATGTAACAAGTGTTTCTAGTGTAACAAGTGTTTCTAATGTAACAAGTGTTTCTAGTGTAACAAGTGTTTCTAATGTAACAAGTGTTTCTAGTGTAACAAGTGTTTCTAATGTAACAAGTGTTTCTAGTGTAACAAGTGTTTCTAATGTAACAAGTGTTTCTAATGTAACAAGTGTTTCTAGTGTCACAAGTGTCTCTAGTGTAACAAGTGTTTCTAGTGTAACAAGTGTCTCTAGTGTAACACGTGTTTCTAATGTAACAAGTGTTTCTAGTGTAACAAGTGTTTCTAGTGTAACAAGTGATTCTAGTGTAACAAGTGTTTCTAATGTAACAAGTGTTTCTAGTGTAACAAGTGTTTCTAATGTAACAAGTGTTTCTAGTGTAACAAGTGTTTCTAATGTAACAAGTGTTTCTAGTGTAACAAGTGTTTCTAATGTAACAAGTGTCTCTAGTGTAACAAGTGTTTCTAGTGTAACAAGTGTCTCTAGTGTAACACGTGTTTCTAATGTAACAAGTGTTTCTAGTGTAACAAGTGTTTCTAGTGTAACAAGTGATTCTAGTGTAACACGTGTTTCTAGTGTAACAAGTGTCTCTAGTGTAACAAGTGTTTCTAATGTAACAAGTGTTTCTAATGTAACAAGTGTTTCTAATGTAACAAGTGTCTCTAGTGTAACAAGTGTTTCTAATGTAACAAGTGTCTCTAGTGTAACAAGTGTCTCTAGTGTAACAAGTGTTTCTAGTGTAACAAGTGTCTCTAGTGTAACAAGTGTTTCTAGTGTAACAAGTGTTTCTAGTGTAACACGTGTTTCTAGTGTAACAAGTGTTTCTAGTGTAACAAGTGTTTCTAGTGTAACAAGTGATTCTAGTGTAACACGTGTTTCTAGTGTAACAAGTGTTTCTAGTGTAACAAGTGATTCTAGTGTAACACGTGTTTCTAGTGTAACAAGTGTCTCTAGTGTAACAAGTGTTTCTAATGTAACAAGTGTTTCTAGTGTAACAAGTGTCTCTAGTGTAACAAGTGTTTCTAGTGTAACAAGTGTCTCTAGTGTAACAAGTGTCTCTAGTGTAACAAGTGTTTCTAGTGTAACAAGTGTCTCTAGTGTAACAAGTGTCTCTAGTGTAACAAGTGTTTCTAGTGTAACAAGTGTCTCTAGTGTAACAAGTGTTTCTAGTGTAACAAGTGTTTCTAGTGTAACAAGTGTTTCTAGTGTAACAAGTGTTTCTAGTGTAACAAGTGTCTCTAGTGTAACAAGTGTTTCTAGTGTAACAAGTGTCTCTAGTGTAACAAGTGTCTCTAGTGTAACAAGTGTTTCTAGTGTAACAAGTGTTTCTAGTGTAACAAGTGTCTCTAGTGTAACAAGTGTCTCTAGTGTAACAAGTGTTTCTAGTGTAACAAGTGTCTCTAGTGTAACAAGTGTTTCTAATGTAACAAGTGTCTCTAGTGTAACAAGTGTCTCTAGTGTAACAAGTGTTTCTAGTGTAACAAGTGTCTCTAGTGTAACAAGTGTTTCTAATGTAACAAGTGTCTCTAGTGTAACAAGTGTATCTAATGTAACAAGTGTCTCTAGTGTAACAAGTGTTTCTAATGTAACAAGTGTCTCTAGTGTAACAAGTGTCTCTAGTGTAACAAGTGTCTCTAGTGTAACAAGTGTTTCTAGTGTAACAAGTGTCTCTAGTGTAACAAGTGTTTCTAATGTAACAAGTGTCTCTAGTGTAACAAGTGTTTCTAATGTAACAAGTGTCTCTAGTGTAACAAGTGTCTCTAATATAACAAGTGTCTCTAGTGTAACAAGTGTTTCTAATGTAACAAGTGTCTCTAGTGTAACAAGTGTCTCTAGTGTAACAAGTGTCTCTAGTGTAACAAGTGTTTCTAGTGTAACAAGTGTCTCTAGTGTAACAAGTGTTTCTAATCTAACAAGTGTCTCTAGTGTAACAAGTGTCTCTAGTGTAACAAGTGTTTCTAATGTAACAAGTGTCTCTAGTGTAACAAGTGTCTCTAGTGTAACAAGTGTTTCTAGTGTAACAAGTGTCTCTAGTGTAACAAGTGTTTCTAATGTAACAAGTGTCTCTAGTGTAACAAGTGTCTCTAGTGTAACAAGTGTTTCTAGTGTAACAAGTGTCTCTAGTGTAACAAGTGTTTCTAGTGTAACAAGTGTTTCTAGTGTAACACGTGTTTCTAGTGTAACAAGTGTTTCTAGTGTAACAAGTGTTTCTAGTGTAACAAGTGTTTCTAGTGTAACAAGTGTTTATAGTGTAACAAGTGTTTCTAGTGTAACAAGTGTTTCTAATGTAACAAGTGTTTCTAGTGTAACAAGTGTTTCTAGTGTAACAAGTGTTTCTAGTGTAACAAGTGTTTCTAGTGTAACAAGTGTTTCTAATGTAACAAGTGTTTCTAGTGTAACAAGTGTTTCTAATGTAACAAGTGTTTCTAGTGTAACAAGTGTTTCTAATGTAACAAGTGTTTCTAGTGTAACAAGTGTTTCTAATGTAACAAGTGTTTCTAGTGTCACAAGTGTTTCTAGTGTAACAAGTGTTTCTAGTGTAACAAATGTTTCTAGTGTAACAAGTGTTTCTAGTGTAACAAGTGTTTCTAGTGTAACAAGTGTTTCTAGTGTCACAAGTGTTTCTAGTGTAACAAGTGTTTCTAGTGTAACAAGTGTTTCTAGTGTAACAAATGTTTCTAGTGTAACACGTGTTTCTAGTGTAACAAGTGTTTCTAGTGTAACAAGTGTTTCTAGTGTAACAAGTGTTTCTAGTGTCACAAGTGTTTCTAGTGTCACAAGTGTCTCTAGTGTAACAAGTGTCTCTAGTGTAACAAGTGTTTCTAGTGTAACAAGTGTTTCTAGTGTCACAAGTGTTTCTAGTGTCACAAGTGTTTCTAGTGTAACAAGTGTTTCTAGTGGAATCTCTCGCCCTCAAGACAGACGAGCGAGTCTCACACTCACCGTTGAACGTCTTCTTCAAGGTGTGCTGGGTCGGATGTTTGGGCGAGCGGCTCAGCAGGAGGTCCAGGTCCTGAGCCTGCAGGCTGCAGTTCTGGTCATCGCCTCCAGTCCTGAACAGAACCACGTCCTGCTGGAAGACGCTTCGCACCTCGAGCACCGCTGGAATCAGACGGAAGTTCAACCAGGGATTCGATTTTTCCTCCTAATCTCGTGTCCAAGCTACCCAGGGCAGAGGCGGGGGGCACCAGGAGAAGCTAATATCAGAGAAAAAAAAACCTTCCGAGAGCTCGGCTTCGAACACGAAGGCTCGAGCTCGGGACACGTCCACGCAGTGACGCAACGATCGGCGTCGAAGGTTGTGGTTGACGAGCGCCGCCTCCACGCCCACCATGGCCAGGCCCAGCCACAGAGTCACCACTAGAGGGCGACTCTCCAAGAACAAGGCCACGACGTCGCCCTCCGCCCAGCCCTGAGCCAGCGCCCAGTGGGACACCGCGTGGCATCGCTCCTGCAACTGCCTGAAGGTCCACACCTGGCACCAGAGTGTCACTCAGAGTCGTTAGAATTTCATTTGAACAAGGAAAAATTGAACATTTTAGTCAATTCTGGGTAAATGAAACCTGTTTTTGACAAAGCTCAATCCTAACTACTATTAAAAGCTATTAAACATTTATAAAAAAGGAACAAAATTAAATAAAAATTTAAAATAATGAATAAAACCTGGGTTTAAAATTACTTCTTTGTCACAATCCAACTTATATTGGGTTTACATTTAAAAAAAACTAAATGCAAAATATATGTTTAAAAAAAAAAGAGGAATTAAAAATGGTAGTACATTTTTGTTCATTAAAACTTGGGTCTTGAATTAGGTTTTTAGTCAAAGTCTAATAATATCTTCCATAAAACACAAACATTAAAAACCAAACAAAAAATATAAAAATAGAAAATGGTGCAAAAATTAAAAGAATTCTCTAAAAAAAAACTAAAAAAACAACAACATAGCAATAAAAGAGATTTGAAAATCAAAAAAGCTGTCAATCAAAATCTAATCTAAAATGAATATATCTTTAAAGAAAAGATGAAAAAGATGTTGTAAAAATAATCAAATCATTAAAAAAACAATAATAATTGGTCGTCACCATTTTCAATCTTTAAAATCCTTTGGTTTGTAATGAACTTCGTACACTCATGTGTTCCATCCACTAATAAATAAAATATAAAAAAAAAGTTGGTCACCTTTTCTTGGGTTTTGCATTATTTTTATTGACAAAGCTCGATCCTAACTACAACAATACATCCAAAAGTAACAGTGTACGAAAAATATTAAAAGCAATAAAAAATATTTAAAAATAAATTAAATTAAATAAAAAATGAAAATAATCAATAGAAATTCTGTTTTTAATGACTTTTCACTCAAATCTACCAACAACTCATAAGTACAACATTTAATGCTAAATATATATTTATATATATTTATTTAAAGAAAGAGGGTTCAAAATATAAAAAGATTAAATAAAACTTCCAAACACCAATGAATAAATAAAAACAAAATCCTAAAAAATAAAGATTTAAGGAAAATTAAAAAAGATTATGTTAAAAAAAGATTTAAATATAAATAAATATATATATATATATTTATTTATATTTAAATCTTTTTTATAAATAAATATATATATATATATATATTTATTTATATTTAAATCTTTTTTTAACATAATCTTTTTTAATTTTCCTTAAATCTTTATTTTTTAGGATTTTTTTTAGGATTTATATATATATATATTTATTTATATTTAAATCTTTTTTTAACATAATCTTTTTTAATTTTCCTTAAATCTTTATTTTTTAGGATTTTGTTTTTATTTATTCATTGGTGTTTGGAAGTTTTATTTAATCTTTTTATATTTAAATGTGATCAAATCTAGTTAAATAAAACCTTTATTAATATTGGACAGAATTAATAGATTATTTAATGGTAGAAAATATACAAATACTGAAATATTAAAATATAACTTTTTTGAAAAAGTCCTCTCTGATCAAGTTGCCACCGAAAAATAAATAAAAAATTCTAATACTATTAAAAAAAAAGGAATATTTTAATTAATAAAAAGGGCAAACGATATTGAAAAGATGCTGTTGAATTGAATTAAAAGAAAACTTTTTTAATCAAATTGTTTGGCCACAGTCCACGTCAAATGGCCAACAATAAAAAATATATACACACTACAAAAATATGCTTTCAAAATATGAATAAATAAAATATTTGCTACATTAAAATGACATCAAAGTGATAATCAGGGTCAGTAAATGAGGATTATGTGTCTATAAATATTTAAATAAAATATATAAACTTGATTTAATTGAAAAAACAAATAAATGTTTGTAATAAAACGTAATTGAGGCTTGTTTTTGGTCTTCACCTCTCCCGTGGACTCGTAGATCAACGCCGGCTTGTCTGGATCCAGATCCACGGTCCGAGCGAACAGAGAAGGAATCGTCTCCTTCCTCCGCCAGTGTCGACGGATGTAGAACTTGACCCGGAGGACGAGCAGCAGACACCTGGACAGCAGGGCCCGTCAGAGGAGATCCAGAGTCGCTCGGGCGAGACTCACCGCACGTCTCTCACGATGGTCTTCAGCGCGACTCCGACGAACCTGCGACCGTACACCAGACCCGCGACCAGAGCCAGGGCCAGCAGCAGGCAGGAGGTCCGGGGCTCCCGCAGGACCCACGGGGCCCCCAGAACACAGAGCCAGAGAAGAGCTCGCCTGCACAACATGGTGCAGAGTCTACAGAAATGTTGCAACAGAAGCTCGGAGGTGAAATACCAGGAGAGCCGCGGCACGTCGGAGCGACGAGCGCCGACAAGAATGTGGCTCGATTCCCGACAGGAAGAGAATCCTGAAGATCCAGACCAGAGGCTGAAAACTACCTTTTAAAGTGCAGAACCTTCTTTAAACTAAGAGGTTATGATCCTGTCTGTAAAATAACAAACATTTGATGACATTTAAAACATGTATAAAAAGTTCTCAATCAATATAAATTTGATCAAGTCACAAATTACCATCTGGATCCAAGAGTGTTTTAAGGTGTTTGTCAACTCGAGAGTGAGTTCATGCACTTTTATATAAATGACTTTATGTTTATGAATACACGTATAAATACATAAACCCCTTACTAAATGCATAAATTAAAAAACGTGTGAATTAATATTAATATATTGAAATAAACATATAAATAAAACTTGTTCCTTTTTTATTTTGATTTATTTTTTATAAAAAATTGCTATTGGAAAAAAACAATTTATAAATAAAGTTTTACCTTACCTTAAATAAATGAAGATTTATTCATACATTTTACTTTTACTAAGAGCAAACGATTTTCTTATCTGTTGAAACATAACAATATTTGATTAAGCGATTTTGAAAAAAAAAAAGAAAGATGTAGGTAAAGTTCACAATTAACTCAAATCTAAGAGTTGTCAATTACCATCAGGTTCCAAGTGTGTTTTGAAGTATTTGTCAGCTACACTGTGGGTTCATGCAATATGAAGAAAGATAAATTACACATTTATCAATAAATATATAAATACATAAATCAATGTAAACGTTTAAAAGATAATGTGTAAACAAATGTATAAATAAATGAATAGAAAATGAGTTAATAAACATTTACATATATTCATTTATGCAGAGCCAATGATTATGATTATAATGATAGCAACGTAACAAACATTTGATGAAAGGATTTAAAAATTGTATAAAAACTTCTCAATCAATTTAAATTTGATCAAGTTCTAAATTACCATCTGGATCCAAGTGTGTTTTAGAGTATTTGACAGCTACACTGTGGGTTTGTGCACTATGAAGAAAGATACATTATAAAGACACATTTATCAATAACTATATGATATGTAAATTTAAAAAATAATGTGTAAACAAATGTAGAAAAAAACGTATAAATAAACGGTTAATTAACATTTACATGTGTTTATTTATACAGAGCCAATGATAATCGTATATCTTTGAAACTTTACAAACATTTGATTTACATTATGTTTTATTTCAGGGAAAGTTCAAATTCAATGAACCTTGATGAACATCAAAGTCCATGAACATCAAAGGTTCAGGAACATCAAAGGTTCATGAACATCAAAGTCCATGAACATCAAAGGTTCAGGAACATCAAAGGTTCATGAACATCAAAGTCCATGAACATCAAAGGTTCAGGAACATCAAAGGTTCATGAACATCAAAGTCCATGAACATCAAAGGTTCAGGAACATCAAAGGTTCATGAACATCAAAGGTTCATGAACATCAGAGGTTCATGAACATCAAAGGTTCATGAACATCAAAGGTTCATGAACATCAAAGGTTCATGAACATCAAAGGTTCATGAACATCAGAGGTTCATGAACATCAAAGGTTCATGAACATCAAACGCTCATAAACATCAAAGGTTCATGAACATCAAAGGTTCATGAACATCAGAGGTTCATAAACTTCAAAGGTTCATGAAGATCAAAAGCTCATAAACTTCAAAGGTTCATGAACATAAAAGGTTCATGAACATAAAAGGTTCATGAACATAAAAGGTTCATGAACATCAAAAGCTCATGAACATCAAAGGTTCAGGAACATAAAAGGTTCATGAACATCAAAGGTTCATGAAGATCAAAAGCTCATGAACATCAAAAGCTCATGAACATCAAAGGTTCAGGAACATAAAAGGTTCATGAACATCAAAGGTTATTAAACATCAAAAGCTAATGAACATCAAAGGTTCAGGAACATAAAAGGTTCATGAACATCAAAGGTTATTAAACATCAAAAGCTCATGAACATCAAAGGTTCATATCAAAACAGTACCAGAGTAGAAAATGCACATTCACAAGATGCTGCTTCAGCCAAAAGAACATTTATACAGTATTTGGAACTCAAGATTTAAAACATCTTTACAGAAAAATAACAACTATTTTAAATAAAAAAGCTTCACTGACACAGTTGTGTTCAAAACTACAAAACAAAGAAAGTGCAATGAAATAAGAAAACTCAACACAATCAGAGAAAACGTTTCATGATGGAATCAAAGGAACCCGCCGAGTAAACACAACAGGATGTTCCGACATTATGGCAGGAAGTAGGGGGGCGGAGCTTGTTGTAGCCACAAGTGATGTCACTTGTGTTGTTGTCGTACAGGCGAGGAAAACTTGTTGTTCAGGTTACATTTCTCTTCTTCACTGACTCTGAAATGTTGCTTTGATTTTCTTTCTCTGTTCTTGTGTGACTGTTCATGTCTGAACCAGTACCGTAAGAGGTTCATGGGGGTTCTGGCTCCCCCTGCTGTTAGAGTTGTGTAATCACAACAACGTAAGCAAATCTCAAAAGTCTCACGTTTTTTGTACTTGGGTCGTGGTGGAAATAAAAGCAACAGTCATCACCAAACCCACTGCTGTAAATATATCAGTGTCAAAATATCGAGTGGTTGAATTTTACATTTCTAATGTTGAAACCGATCATTTTTAATCTTTTTAAGCAATTGATAATAATATATCTATTTTTTCGATTAAAATGTGTATTTTCATTTTTCTAAACAATTACAAAATCGAATAATAAAAAAAAAGGCTGATATTCCTATTCCAAAAATTAAAAAGTATCAATTTATTTGAATAAATTGAGTTAAATCCTTTCAATATTGACAATTTGAATGATAAATAAACCTTTTTACCCATAGAGTTTAATATTATCAATAATAAAAAAGGCATGTTTTTTAATGCAATATTTAGACAATCGCATTTTTTTGTACTTAAGTTTTTTAAGCATTGTATTTAAAAAAATATATAAATGACATCTCTATAATGAAAAGTTGTATTTTGTTTTAAATAATATTTATATATATATATATATTATTAATAAATGTTCCAAATTCATTCTTTTTTAAATTCGTAGTCTTTTAAATTCAACATAAAATTGTTAGTATAAGTGTCCCCAGACCGTACCAGCAGAGCACCGAGCTACTTGATGCTACTTTGATCCAATAATGCAATACAGCGCCGATCATATGACGTCATTTGAAATGTTGAATTCAAACCATTCGATCAATTTATCGGCACAGATAAACTTCCATGGGAGTTTCCGTCGACAAAAACAGTAAAAAAAAATGTAACCACTTTTCACAAAGAATACCAAAAAGTGCTTTAAGACTGAGAGACATAGATTTGACATCAGGCTGATGAAGGAGAGAGAATCTATTATTCATTGTGTTCCAGTCCGTCGTGTCAACACCA